>NC_090878.1:37013716-37021216 GCF_036669935.1 Montipora foliosa
CAGAGCCTTGGGTCGAACCGAGACTCTGGTGACGAGAATGGTACACAACTGTAAAGAGGTCTATTCAAAACTGCAAGTTGGAACAATTGAGACCATCATCACTTAAGAATTACGGAGCTAAATGACCAAGATATGTTTTGCGTCTCCTAGTTTATAGGGGACGGGAGCCGGGAGATAAAGGTACGGGAGGCGGGGGGTCTTAAACCCCCCTCATTGAATACTGCAGCATTCGCCAAAAGGTAAACTAAATGCCTGGCTTCGTCTTTGGAAATGCTGTGCAATTCAAAGAAACTTTACCATCTCACCCCAAATTCTCTCCGAACGCTCAGGTCGCCTCCAGATTTAGCCCAATGCACATTAAAACCCTCCTCTAACTAATACCTTGTCTATCGGACAAAACAGCTGCGGTGCGGGAATTTCGGCTTGCTAATCTAACGACTCCCTTCCATCGAGGACCGTCGACAAAGCTGTGCCACAAAGTTTCGTGCACGGCCGTTGGAAAACACCTTACCCACCAAGCCCAAAGTTCAAATTTGTTACACACCAAGGTGGGCGACGATGTCAGTGACAGATACACTGTAAACAAACTGAATGTTTATGTTTTGTTTGTGAAACATCTTTCATGCGTCACTATTTCCCTGAGCTTCGTCCGTTTGTGCGTGACAGCTGAGTACTTTCCCGAGAAGAGTCTCACGTTGTACCTGTCACTGACACTAAAGGTGATGTTACACGAGCCGATTTTTAACGCAACATTGTTGCGTTAAAAGTTGCCTCGTGTAACAGGGTGCAAAGGGCGATTTTTAATGCAACATTTTGTTGCAGCAACATGTTGCAGGTTTTTGAAAGCGATTCAAAAACCTGCAACATTGTTGCCCGAATCTTGTTGGTGTTGGTGCGTGTAACACCCCCGCCGCTGACTTTTAACGCAACATCGTCAAGAGCTAACTCTCTTATTAACTCATGATATACCCCTATTTCCTCCCTCCGTCTAATCCAAATTCTCGTCCAAATAACTCGTTCCCGATTTCTTCCTTTCTCATCTTCCAAATCGTCCACTAACAACAGAACCTGAATGATTTTCAGCCGCCGTCTTCTTAACTCATTGTCCGCCATATTTGTCGAGCAGGAGCCTGGGTTCAAGTGTTGCGAGAAATGTTGCATTATAATCGTCTCTTGTAACATACCGTTGCTGCAACAAAGTTGCGTTAAAAGCTGTCTCGTGTAACATGGATTAAAAAACGGCGTTAAAAATCGGCTCGTGTAACATCACCTTAAAGCCTCGTCGCCCATCCTGTGAGTAACAAATATGAACCTTGGGCGCGGTCGGTAAGGCGTTTTCCAACGGTTTTGTGCACGGTACATTCGAATCAAGCACGTTACTAAGGGCAAAATTAGCCCATTTCGGCGATTTTCAATTCCTTTCCATGAAAGTTTGTCTGATATGACGATTGAAATATGTAGCAGTACTATTATCCTATTATCCGTGGAATTTGGAAGAATTTATAGCAGCTTGTGTTTCCGACTGCTTCATCGGAGTTTCCAACCTTGAAGATAAATATATAGAGAGAAAACCGAGAACCTAGAACCCACTGGAATAGCGCTGAAATGGCCAAAGTACGCCACAAAAACATTGATAAGGTATCGGAAAGACAAGGTAAGTCATCTTTGTGGGATTCATGTTCTTTATTTTCGACTCCTAAACACGTTTTAAAATTCCCATACAAACGCTTATAATTTTAACTGATCGTGATGCTCAAATTACGGCAGCACTAAAAGCCGGAATCCAGAATCCGGTTTCTGATTTTCCGTTTCCTGTTTTCAGATTCCCGATTCTGGATTCCGGCTTTTAGTGCTGCTCCTCAAATTACATCGTTAGCTTGGCGTACCTGTGGTTTTTCGCGTCAAATCTGACATGCAATTTCCTCGTCAGGTGGTAAATTTTCCCATAGAATTTGTTTAAAGAAGTCTGGCAAATCTTCCCTAAAACGTTAATCACAAACCTTTTCTGTCCCATTCTCTTTGTAGGTCGTCCAGTTCATGTTGTCCAACGATGTATATATCTTGTATTTTGTTGTCCATTGATCAGCAGTTGGGTTTCCTTGAGTTGCTGTGGCGCAAATGTAGAACTCATAACCAAGGTTGATTTGTAAGAAGTCGCTAACATTTCTTTGGGTGCTCGGTAACCACACACCATTTCCGTGCAGTGGACACTGTTCAGGTCCATAGCCAAATCTGGATGAGGAAGCTGAGTAGACGTCATCTGAAGATCTGCCAGTAATGAACCAGCTAATTGCTTGAATCTGACAGCCTAAACAAAAAATAAGGGATTATATTAGGAGGACTAGTGGATTTGACAGCGGTGTAGTTTATGACATCAAAAGTTTAATAACTAATGTGGTTACTTCCAGATAAAATTTCTTGGCCGCGTTGTTCAGTGGCAGTGCCATTACCGCATCTGACTATACATGGGCAAAAACTTAGAGCCAAGTACCAACTAAATTATTTATCCAGAATTAGCATAATTGTCGTCTTGGTTATAATGAACCGGAAGACCTGCAGTGGAAAAGGTGGACTTTTCATTCGGCGACGAGAGACTTGAGCTGTAAGCAAATCCAGTTGAAATAAAAAAAGGAATTGTCCGACTCTCAATGTTGAAGATACTCACTAGCACAACTTTGAAATTTATAGACACCTGATATTTAACTATTAGTCACCGAAGAGAAGGTGTAATTGTTTTAGTATACACCACACAACGCGAAACAACGCGAACCGAAAAACTACGATATTTTTGTAAAATGTGGTCGGAAATTTCAACTCTCGCACGCCGGCTACTCGGAGAGGAATAGTAGTTGGATAATCAACTACGAGTTAGCCAATCAGCGAAAGCGGAGAGAACTGTTCATTTGTGTGGTGATAATAATTTTGGTTTTTGAAGGCGTTAAGCTAAACAGATTTCTCTGTTTCTTGAAATATAAAAACATGATCTTTTTTCGTAAAGAAAACGGCTTTACACTCTCACGCTAGAGGACTCCACTCAACAGCAGAGTAATGAATCCGTTTTCAAGTTCACATACCAATGAGCGCATACAGGATCGCGACTTTTGGTTCTCCCAGCCATGGCCAGTTTTGAATGAATTATTGGTCTTAATGAGGATTGTTAAGGTGGCTCCAAAGGGTTTTCCACAGGCACGAGTGAGTTTTCAAAGGAGAAGGATTACAACAGAGAGATCTTTTAGACGACAAACACTTTGAAATTGTCTACTATTTTTTTCAGGCAGTTTCCAAACGTCGTCTACGAGTCCCCGACTGTTGCCATGATGGCAGCAGTACGACAGTGCCAAAAGTCCTTTAAAATCAGTTTCGAAAAATACATTAAAAACTATTTTGAAAATTCCAGAAAACTTTTACCTAAAATTAACTAGTAGAACTTGCATTATTTGTGAAAACATCGTTGGAAGATCGTTAAAAAAAAGAAAATGGTAAAAGTTTCGACATATTGCTAAACACCTCTAACAAATTTTTATTCCCGGTTTATGCGATTTTAGGTCGCATTTCTATTTCTGTCCACATTTTTGGATTCATGAGCTGACGCGACCAGTTTAAGTGTATAGCTTACACGCGAGTGCTCTGAGATTAAAACCCTTTGCAGCCTCCTTAACTCAGTCTTCGTGCTCCGAGATGCTAAAGAACTACCACAAACCACTATAATTTACCACAAACGACAGTAATTTAGGCCTACAATTTACAGGTCGCATTTCAGTCGAATATGATGCAGATGAAGTTCATGATGCAAGCAATTAAGTTCAATTGAAGCGATTGCCGAATCGAAGCTTTATTATAAGCTGTCGTCTAAAAAAGTTGATTTCGTGAATTAGTCTGAATTACATTAATCGTGTAAGCTAGGACTACCTGTCGAGTATTTTTTAATGAAGTTGAAATCTTGTGATCATTACGAGAAAAGTGATTTTGCATAAGAAAGATGTTGAATAACTTGCCAAATTACATTATAATCAAGAGAGGCCGGAGGGCGGGAATAAGTAAATCATTGAAAATACAAGCCTGTTATATCGTAAATATCATACCTCTTTGAGCAGAGTAAACTTCCACTTCAAACAAAGAGAAAATAATTGCACTACGACAAGTCACAGTTACATGTCTTCCCAACACGCTGGGCCAACAGAGGGTGCGATATCTGCGAATTTCCCCGTAGATACGATCTTGAACAGGCGCTCGACATTCCTGACCTTTCTCAGCTGATCTTGAGGCTAAAAAAAGTGTGAATACAAATCAACATAACTGCACACCAGATCTATGAGTCACTCCTTGAAATGATGGCACAAAACGTTTAAGTAATTCATTTCAGCGGATTCATGAGATTCTCGTTAGAGTTTATTCTTGGTTATGTTTAGAATGCTTTAAACGTTTTTTCTTTTTCATTTTTTTACTTTAAGTGTTTCGGATTGTGGCAATAAGAGCAAGTAAAACTACAATAGTTTTAAACCTCTACTAACTATGTTTACATCTAGTTTTAAAACAATTATACATTCCAGGCAACATTTGCGTTTAATGTTTATTCATTCATTCGGTGGACATTATAGAGTGAAACGTTTGGCCTTCAAACAGAAAGTTAACTGACAAGAGAATGATATTATTTCCCTACTGACGAAGTAGGGATATAGTGCTTTTGTGGCTTGACACCTGTCTCTAAAACAATATTTGATAAAACAATAATTATTGAATTGGATTTTTCTGATATGCGTGAAGAAACAAGCTCTCTGGTGGAACCCACTTTCCTTGACCTTCATTATTCCGCATGTCACAAAAAACTCTTTCAAAAAGGGGTTATTTCTCTTCGCTCTATAAAGAACCTTAAAAGCATTAATAAATAGAGGATGATACCACATGACCGCCGGGAATACGAACTTGTCTTTATCTTAGGGTGCTTTCCCTTTGTTGGAACTACCCGGCCAGACCTATCAGTTTGCAAAGAAAATGCAACAATTAGAAGGAACACTTGCATGATAACCCCTCGCATTCTTCTGGAGGAGTATCTGTCATCCTCAAAGTGTGTTAATTTAAAGGCGTTGTACAGTTAGTCCTTCCAAATGCCTCGTCGTCTGGCCGGTCAGTTCTGTCAAATGGAAAGCGTCTTAAGAATGCTGATCGTACATCTCGCGAGTCAGTGCAGCAAAGGAATGAGAGATATATCAGCGCAAGAAGAAAAAAATGGTATCCCAGCGCGGTCATATACCACGTTCTGTTTACTATACAGATAATAATAATCCAAATCCGAGACATCTCAGTTTTTATTCATTTTAAAAGCATCGAAAAAGTGATCACCGTTACTGAAGAAAGCCAAAGGTAGTTTCACTGTCTTCGTATCTTACAGTAATGACATCAACAGCCACATGAATTCACGCATGAACAGGATGCACTTATATTCTGGTATGAAGATATATTATTATATCTGTAACTACGACGACATCGAAATCCTCACATATGAATGATAACAGTGTCTTATGAAATTCATTAATAATTCATGTGGGGAAAACAAAAAAAATGTTTGATTAATCAATATCTGTATATCTGATACAGAATTATCTTATTTACATAAACGTTTCTTTCGAATTTCCCTGTAAAATGTCTTGAATCATCAAAAATACTTAGTGTACATTAACACTTTAATGCTGACGTTTAATAAGTCATAAACATATGTTACATATTCATCTTGCACGACGAAGATATCAAATTTCATGAACAAGACACTGAATCCCGGTATATCATCGACATCTATACATGATAAATAAATTGTTGTCATCATCATCATCATTTTATTTCAATGTTTAAATTTAAAAATTGAAGAAATACACAGCCCGCATATAGCAAAGATAATCGAGGCGGGCTGTGTAACTTACAATCAAGTTAACCCATGACCCATGACCGGGATCCTACAACTCTACTGTGTTCGTGTAACGGCGTTTTCACAGACCGATTTATTTTTAAATTGAATTTCCCGCGAATGAGACTCCCACAGGAGCCCGATGACCAATTACAAGAAATTAAGCTGACGTCATTGGGTCACCGAACCGGAACTGCCTTTGTTTTTTGACCTTTATCTCGGGAAGGGCTAGTCTAAAAATAAACCTACTTGTGAAAACGTCGTTTCACAGACGCTGTATGGAAGTTGCACGCTCCAGGATGGGCTCCTGCTTTTACTACCTCTTGGAAAACTAAGTATGTTATTCCTTATTGATTTCATATCGCATAACTTAAATATTAGTAACCAGTATGGCCTCCTTTATTTTTTATGATATTTTCTAAGCGGCGGGGCAGAATAACGCGTGAGCTCCTGAAGCGTGTCGAGAGTTGGCATATATTTTCGCCCGAACCGTAGTCTCCTTCTCAGCTAGTGCAGTGTTTCGGGGGATAGGTCTTTGTACGTTGTCTCGTCAATGATGTTCAGATCAGGCGAGTTTGCCGGCAAGTCGTCCATGGGTATAAAAGTTTGGCAAATTCTTCTGACACCATGTCTGATCCGCCTTAGAAGTGTGGGCTGGCGCTCTGTCCTGCACAAAGGTCATTGCCTTCTTTGAGCTAAACAGGTGTCTTTTCGTCAGTCCCTCTGTAGCCTGCCGCCTTGAGGCTTCACTTCTGTTTTCTAGAATTTCTTTGATTTAGTACGTGGAGGTATGGCCACTGGGTAGGACAGGGGCGTAGCTAGGATTTTTCAAAGGGGGGGCCACATTCATAGCTGCATACTATCGATCTCAGACGTCCTTGGACAAGTGCGACAAGGGCGTTGATTTCAGTCTGCGGTTAACAAAATCTGATCACGTGAAAACACTTTTGTGCCTCTGTAGTTTCGAAAGAAAACAACCTGAAGAAAAGTTTTCACCTGCTTCTTATTTCCTCGGACAAGACTTTTCCTGGGTAACCTGTAATAGCTTCGACCGGTCTTACTTGCCGTCAACACCGTTTCGCGCTTTTCTCTTTGGGGTGAGCAACAGAAAATAGAGTCACGAGATCGGTTTTTCCGAAACCGGAGAGCCACAAAAAGTGTTATCACGTGATCAGAATTTTTTTAACTGGAGACTGAGGCAGCGTTTACACGAACGCGGTTTCATTTGTAACCGCGTAGTTTCGATGCCGGTTACATCTTCTGTTTACACGACACCGATCGAAACTGTTGCCGAAACCGTGTCGATTTGAAACCGCTGCCAAAAGTGGAGCTTTTTCAAAACGATGCAGTTTCATCTGTTATGTAAACAGTGAAACCGCATCGATTTGAATACGGTTACTATTTTGGTGCGAAATTTGCATTGTTCAATTCAAAATAGTGAATTTAGCACATAGTGCAGCACTCACTTATAACATCACGACTTTGATTTTCTGGCGAAAACGGTGTCCCATAGATTTTGACGTGGTTTCGAAGTCATGGAACCGTGTCGATGTGAAACCGCTTTCGTGTAAACTCTACCTGAAATCAACGGTCTGTGAAGT
>NC_090878.1:37033716-37040066 GCF_036669935.1 Montipora foliosa
CAATTCCCACCCTGGCCAGAGTTTTTCTCTGTCCTTATGTGGGCCCATTTCCATGAGTAGGGCTAACGCTCACACTACACTCTAATAGTTAAGTCTAATGGCTCAGTTCGTTGAGTATCGGACTTCCACGCGTGAAGGCTCGAACCACCGCCAGACCAACACTCGGTTATTAGAGTAACTGAGGAGAAAGCGCTACCGTCGTAATGACATCTGCAAATGGTTATACTTTCTAGGACGACAAACCGTAGGCCCTGTCTCAGAACTCTTCTTCACAACCCTCTGGGACAAAAAAGAATCCACACACTATTCGCAAAGAGTAGGGCATGGAGTTACCGGCGTTGTGGTCTGTCCTTTGAAGAATATCATGGCTGGTAGAGTAAAATTTCGGAAATATGACATGTAGCTACTCTAAACTCCGACCGTAAAGAAAGAGATGATGATGATGAAACCATCACAATAGCAACATGAAAAGAAAGACTGAAAGACAATAACGTGCCCACATTCTGAAAGATTTTGCATCATGGTTGAGATCATCTATGTGTAAAACAATCAAGGTAACAAAGGCTTGGCATTAAACTGTAAACAACAGGCAAAAGAAACATTCCGGCTCAGGTGAGCTCAAAAAAAAAAAAAGATAATCTGGTACTTGTCAATGTCTTGACAGATGGTTTAGTAGGCAGAATGAAAATCAGGAACCATCACACCAAAAATGTCAATTATCCACACCGGACAAGGTGTCTTTAACTGCTCTGTTTACGCTGTTGTCAACGTCATTACCTTCCAAATTAACTGTTGGAAGATAATGTGAAGTGCTATTTTCTACCCATACAAACCACGTGAGCGTTAGCCCTACCAATGGAATTGGGCCCACACCCGGGGGCCCACACAAGGACAGAGAAAATGTCTGACCAGGGTGGGAATTGAACCCACGACCTTCGGGTTAGATCACCGCTGCTCTACCGACTGAGCTACAAGGTCAGACAGGACCCAACTAGTGGTCTAATGCAATTCCTGCATTTTGATTGGCTATGCTACTAGAGAACTATTATTGACAGTCCTCAAGTAGCGAAAAGACTTCAAAAGCGTTATGCTTTCTTTCGTTTTGTTCTCAAATAAATATTTCTTTAACTTGCATTTGCTAACTTTATTATTGCCTTTTCTGTCCGACTAGTTGGGTGATACTAAAACAATTAGACCCTTCGCCCTCAAGGGCCATGGGTCAATAGCCCATTCGGCTTCGCCTCATGGGCTATTGACCCGTAGCCCTTGTGGGCTACGGGTCCAATAGTAAGTTCTGTTGAAATATAAGAGCCCCACGGCCAACGTTTGCAAAAACAATTACCTTACCTCAGTGTCATACTTTCAATTGCCCTTCATCCTGCAAAGACAGCAAAAATAGTTTCATAACAGCCAGAGGTTACATGTATGTTTTATGCAGATTTTGTGTATAAAAATCAGTGGATTGGGATTGCAATCAAAGTGTCAAAATCACAGTGTCTTAAAAATTTCACTGAAGGATAAACCCTTGCCAAAGACAACATAGTCCACAAACTATGAGCAAAAGCAAAATCATGCAAGGTTCAGTTGTTCCGTGCTAGCAGATGCCTCTTTTCCTTTGCATTCACTGGGCTGACGAGTATGGGAAAGAGACCTCTGCATGCCATGGGTCGAAACTCACTTTCATCCAACCATCGTCCACGACCTTAGATGGCATTGTTCAAAATGCATGCCCCATGATATGTTTGCTGACTGTGACTTGAGCCCACTGTGACCCACGCATTCCTTCAGTAATTCCGCTGTTGTTAAGTGAGCCCGCACAAGACAAAGTTTAACGTGAGGATAACCGCGGCGCAACACAGTGAGTTTCAACCTGCGGCAGAGGTCTCTTTCCTGTACTCATCAGCGCAGTGGACACAACAAGAAGACACCTCTGCTGGCAGGGAAGTTCAAGTTCCGCAATCATTTGTGAAAGTTTCAAGTAAGTAGTAACTCTCATGCTGCATATGTCAATAAAAATAACGCCTGAATCCCTTATACATGTACTTGAACCATTCATGTGCAAATTTTGATAAATTTTGTGAAACTGTGTTTCATAATGTTGACTGATTTACAGTCAACAAGGTCTGGAAGGGGTTTCGCGTAATCCGTGAGTTGATGCCAAAAAAACCGTGAATCGGGAAAACTGAAGAAATACAGCTGTGATTCGTGAATAATATATTAACTGTGACGCGTGATCCTTTAAAGTTTTAGTGCGTGAATCAAGATTTCTGCCTTTATAATGTCGTGAACATCAGTGAACCCTTCACGAATACATGTAATTTGTCTGTCAAGATGGTTCGAAAAAGGTCTTCTGTCATTGTCATGTACTGACATAATCTACCATTGCTGTGTTTCGTACTTGACCTCTCTTGACTCATTTGTAGTTGACATGAACTGAGATGAGGGACGCGTTGAAAGACGACATGTTGTAATCATCTGTCCAAGTTACTGCCAATCAGAGCTTGGTTCGTTAGAAAATGAAAAGCTGCCTGTCAAATTTGTAACATGTGTTCACGTCCGGGTCGCCTGGACGTTTTTCACATGCGAATTATTGCAATGGCGAGCGCCCAAGTATTCGTACCGTCTAAACTAGCTCTAACTTTATGACAGGTCGTTAACATCATAAAAAAATCAACGACCACGGAAGTTTTGAAGTTACAAAACAAAATGTGAAAGAGAAGAATTGTAGAGTTAGGATATAACAACAATGAACTTCATTTATACTTTATCAAAGTCAAACAAAGAGCGAAGAATCGTCGGGTTAGGATTCCTGGAATCGTTGATTTCATCACCAACTTTTGTTGCCTTCCCATCTCAGGGTCAACTGATACGACCCAGGGGCGGATCCAGAAATTCCTGAAAGAGAGGGCCGAAGAAATTGCGGCGAGAGCACTAAAGGAATTCGGAATGTCGAAAGCAAAGTTCAAAACTGGCGCGCAGATTTGAATACTCTGTTCAAATTTCAAAACAACTGGTCGCGCATGACATACATGTCATGATGTGGCTTGACTGTATTCATTTGGTTGTTCCTTGGAGTGTGTGAGTGAGTGAGTAGATAACTAGCCCTCAATTTTCTTACATTATACATTGGTTTAGACCCCACCTTCAGGATATAAAATCCCACAATCAAATTCCATGTATTGCTTTAAGGGTCCCCTCTGCAATATTCTGCTTCCATTCTTGGGTGTCCCATTCCCTTCCAATGAATATATGACCTTTCTTATGAAACCCCTGCAAAATGTGACAAAAACGTTGATAAAAAATGATGCTTGGTAAGTGATTGACACATTAACTCACCAAAACCAGCCGCATATGGAAAAAGGTCAAATGCTATAGCATAGTTACCTATTGACCCGTGAGTGAGACTTAATGCAGACGATTTACTCGTCAATTTCAGACTGTGGTTCAGGAGTCAGTGGGTTCACAAAATCAGTCAGAAAAAAATTGCTTGCAGAAAAATTCTCCATGAACAAAACCCAGGAGAGACTACTTAACACCAAGAGCCCCAAGTAGGAGTCTCCATGCCCTTTAATTTCTTGAGTCCCTTCCCGGAGAAGATTTATTTTAGAATACTTCCCAGGCAGTAGGAGATACCACACGCGCCCCAGCTGAAGGGCCCAATCAAAGCAGATCATATCTCAACTAGGAATTTTTTGAAAAATAAAATAAAATGTGTGACTTCATTGCCTTCACTGATAGTGTGGAGGGAAATGGACGCTCCAGCCAATTTCATGTTCTGACTATAGGAATACAACCTCGCCAAGTAAACACCATTTCTCTAGTTCCCACCTATCACAATGTTTTACATGTATATTACCTTCTCTGTTATGGTCATGAAATACTACCAGGCACGGCGCCTAATCTTTCTCTCCCAAGCTATTCCTTCATCCCCTACAGCTGTCCTAGTAACAAAATTTTATGACCATGAAGGAAAGCCGTGAGGGCAATTTACACGTAGGAGAGGAAGTGCAATTTAAAGATAATCATTTATTTATTCATTTATTTTTTTTTTCGGAACAATATACGGATTGAAAATACAGCAATTTATTTTATTAATAATTCATATGTCTTTTTTTTTTGGATAAACTTACCAATAAGACAACTTTGCAAAACCATCCCTAAAGTAATAAAGGGGAACAAGAGACTTATACCAGGAGAGAGATGGATCACATAATTCTTCCTCTTGTTTCTCCATCCTTATGTGAGATTAGTTCCCCTTTTATGACTCAGGAAGAAAAATCTCCTTTCATGAATGGTTTTGTGGTAAATAAGCCTCTTCCTAAACCATATCAACATCAAATTTGGGTCAAATGAAATGCAAGATAATATTGCACACGTGTACTTAAGGCCGACAGCTCAGAGCACATAAGAAGTTTGATTGGCGTGCACACAAGGTAGGAACACCGAATAACCGCCATTTGACAGTATGGTAGAGGCGCTCACAAGGAATAGGACAGCGTCTTGCGCTCAGTGCTCTCGCTGGTAAAGTGGTGTAAAGTGCAGGCCACATAATGTTCCAATTTAATCACATGATGAGACTGTCATATTGGTGGCAAAAAAAAATAGCAACGGATTTATCGGCTACACCCGGAGAGCAGGAGGATCGCGTTCTAGCTATTATAATAGCTAGTCCAAAGATCCCAAACAACTTTTTTCCCTATCGTTCTGTGTACCCAACATGGCTGCCGTGTGACGTCAGGTGAAAACCATCTATATCGATATCCTGATTGAACAATTCCAGTAAAAGCATTAAATTAAATTCAAATTCTCTTATAATCAATTCTTTCACAGCAGACTTATCAAGGTAAAACCATATCATGTAATGACAAATATTTATAGCGTGCAATGTGTTTACAGTCATGCAACAGATTACCTAATTCTACAATTCAAACACTGAGCCATTGGCGTATTAGATTAAGCAGGGTAGTAGATTAGAAACAAAATAAACAATTGGATAACTAAGTTATATGTGAAAGCAGCAAGTCTTTTCATGTTCATCTGCGTCCACTGGCCGTGGATGACACAGCAATAGTCTGTTCACAATTAAGACAATGAGACTATTTACAAACAAAATAACAAATAAAAATAAGAGCTGGGACAAAGTTAACAATAATATTTCATTACACGCAATAGAAGCGATTTTCAAATTGAGTGTCGTAAAACCAAAACCAATAGTAATTACTTTGGTATGCCAATCAGAAAGGACGGAGAGAATCCCGGGTAAACCAATCAAGATTGGGAGTAATTACACGTAACCGACACAAAGCGCGGTAAAATGTCCACGCGCGAGCCACGATTTGTTTTGGTTTCACTTCTGAATTGTTGAAAAAGTGGTGCAAGAACTTTGAACCAAATCACATGAGTGAGAGTAATGCAAAACCAAAGTAATTAGTCTAATTACTTTCGACACTCAATTGAAAACCACTCTAACATGTGTGAAAAGGTCTAATTTAAGTTGGCCGTTTGGTTTAATGCGATTTTTTGGAGTGGGAGTTTACATGCCTTTTGTTTAAGGCCGTGCGGAGTTAGGTTATTAAATAATAACTATGTGTGTCATGCCAATATGCTTCTCTGTAGTAGTAACACTGGCCTAAATTGAAAAACACCAGAAAACAGTAAACTTACTGAATCATGTTGCTCAACTGGTGTTTAAGCTAATAAATATAGCACACGAACGCTGGCTTTTGCTTCTTTTTTTTTTTTTTTTTTTTGTCCTTATGTTTAGGTTTTGTTCCTTTCCAGTTTTAAGCGCCGAGTCAACTGGAAACTTCAACATCCCCGCTCCCCCTTTGTTCCGGGCAAAACCCCGGGCATTTAAACTTTTGAAGATTGACGTGTTCAAATTTTCCCGCCCCCTTGGACCAAAGTAGTATCCAATGACCTACCCTGTCGTTCAGATTTGTCCCTGTCTGGTCTCCAACTTTTTGAAGACATGTTTTTGTTAAGTTTTCGATTTGATCGGCGCATTTCAAATAATAATTATTTGCCAGTTTGTATGACTTATCGAACGTTTTTTTTTCGGATACGAGGCGCACTCGGTTTGTTAAGGACGCACCTTTAAACTTTCAAAATTGATGGCATTTACGTCACAAAACTGAAAATCTCAGCCAAAATACTCGGTTCTAAGCCGCAATTTTGGTTTCAAACTCATCGCTAGTTTATGCTGTTCTCAACTGAAGGTTGTAGTGCTTAGGTCAAGAACAGTGGAAAAATTCGCAGACGAACGTTGGTGCGAGGCCACCATTTTGGAATCGCAGTAAGGGGAAAGACTGGGGACGAGTTTTTTAACATACAAGATCCGGCCAGCAAAG
>NC_090878.1:37040166-37045166 GCF_036669935.1 Montipora foliosa
TAGCAAATGGTTAGCTTAGACAAACCCCACTCCCTACTCCCTTGGTAGGTTTGACACTCTCTCATGGTTGTCTGTACCATTACATTTACCAAAAGTGCAATGGTGAACATTTTGCACAATGTACTGTATACTATAGCCAAGACATGTATTTCAAAGCTGGTAATTAATTGAAAAAACCCCTACCTTCCAGCCAGAGTATTTGTTCCTTTGAGCCTGGCCTTTTCATGATCAATCTCAACTTGCATTGGACCAAGCTTGTGTATCCCTGGGGGAAGGCCAAGGGCAGCAATTGCATCTGTTACCAAAACAAGACCTGTTTGGGGTCAAAAAGGCAAAAGATAAGTACATATGTATATACATGTATCTAACAGGCTCCATCATGAGGATGCAGACACCTTGTCATTGGAATCTAGTCCACCAGGTTATGTTCGAGGTGAACACATTCTAATTGTGTCAGTCTCCCGGGATGTCCCTTGGGTATTGATTGTGATGCCATACAGTTTTAGCATTTGGGCGTCATCTTGTTCTGACACGGATAACCTCAATCTCAAGTGATAGTGTTACAGCTTGCTTAAGGGAAGTCAAGTCCTGTTGGATGCAGTTAATATTTGCATGGGTGACCGTTCTCCAATACACGGTACTGACTACCATGTAGACGCTGGGGAGTCACACTGTTTGACTATCCGGTAAGGAAGACTGCTGATATCTCACAAAACTGATGTTGCATTATAACTCAAGTACGTCAAGTTACACTGTATGAAGGCAGTAAATCACAGGTTTGGTGAAACAACAACAACAACAACAACAGTTTTAATGTTGAGATCTCTGCATTCACAATACGAATATGTAGAGTGACTCTGTATCACACAACCATGGTCACGCTTGTCAAGTCACATCCCTTTCCCTTACAAAATCAGAAAGAACAACAACTACAACAAAAAAAGAAAAATGAAAAAGAAATACACGAAACTTAAGTCAAGTTCTAAGCAATGTTACAATCATGTTCAATTTAAGTCATAATCTTCAAGGCATGTAGGGGTACATCTGGTTCTCTCGGAACATCTGGGGTGGAAGGCAGGGATAGGCTTTGCCTTGTCCAGGACAGATTATGCTAGGGACACTGCATTATTCCCTTCAAACTCAGGGGTGGGCTGGGTCTGGCTCTGGTTGGGTAGGGACTCTGGTACAACAGGTGGTTTCCTTTCATTCTCAGCCCAGTGAGACTCTTCAATGTGACTGCTTGGTTCTGGTGATGACTTCAGAGTGGATCGCCGCTGGCAGCGGTTTCCACGGAAGCGCCATCCATCTACCTCGACTTCATATGACCATCGTCCAAGAGAAGCACCAGCCTCCATTTCTGCTCCCTGGGTAGATTCATACGGATAGCATCACGTGCTTTTAGGGGGGTGAGGTTCTTGATTCCTCTGTTGCATTGCCTGCACTGCAATGTTTTTCTAGCTGCTAGATTATTTGCTGTGGTCTTAATTTCACTGGTTGGCTGAAGACGTTTTTCAGCTGTTGGTAATAATGTACGTGTGCATCGACCCATTAGCTTCTGGGACGGTGATGTACTGAATCCCTCACTTAGGGTATTGCGCCAATCAAGGATTGCCAATAGTGGGTCTTTCTTCTCTTCCTTCGCTTTCATGAGCAGTCCTTGACAGGTTTTTACTACATTTTCCACTCTTCCATTTGACTTCGGATATCTTTGACTAGACATTCAGTGTTCAAATAGCCACTTAGAGGAGAAAATCTTGAAATCCTGATTGTTGAATTTGGGACCACTATCCATAATCAGTACCTCTGGAATTCCACGGCGAGCAAATAATATTATTATTGTACCTTGAGTTGAGTAATAACAACTTGTACTGTCTTCTTGTGGATCTCAACCACCTCAAAGAAATTGGGCCAGTAATCCACTATTATCAGGAAAGTCTGCTGTCCAAGGGCAAACAGATCAGCAGCAATTTTCTGCCAAGGGTGTGAAGGCAGCTCATGCGGATGAAGTTGTTCGCAGGCCTGCTCTGGTTGGTATGTCTGGCAGATTGTACAATGCAAGACAAAGTCTCTGATCTTAGCACTCATTAGTTGCCACTACAATATCTCACAGGCATGGCTAATACAGATCCTCTGATGCCGATGTGGCATAAACTTTGCAAGATAGGTCTGACACCATTCCCAGAAATCGTTTCAGTCATAACTATGCTTCAATGCAGTAACATCTTCAGGTTCAGGCATCTGCAATATGGCTGGAATCTTCTCGGGATCGGGTATTAGCCCCTGGGAAATGAGGAGATGACCCGTGTATTTCACACTTGACTGGTGCTGTTTCACTAAACGTGATTCATCAGAAAACAATGTTGCCGAATGATCCGCGATTTTCTTGAAACTTTCCCTGAATGTTTCCTACTAATCCCTGTTTTGAGAGCTACAATAAAAAAGATAAGTCGATGTGCTTGCTTAAGAGATATAATGGACCGACCAATCATACCCCGCTGAAGCCTGTACTGATACTAAACACTCACGTTATTTCATCGGCTCAGGGTACATTTTGCGGTAGCTAAACAAGAGGGTTTTTAAAGTAACACTTGAAAAAACACCTGATAGGTAGAACGTCTTCAGCATATGGAACACTGTCATATACAGTTTATGCAAAAATCACTCAACTTCGACTCGAATTGTCGACTCAAAACGTTTCTCGAGTCGTTGTTTTCAAGATTATAATTTACATCTCTGGGTAAGGAGCTTTGTGTACTATGTTTTTCAGCTATATCTTTTTTTCCTCCCAATAATTAAAAAAAAATTTTTTCATTTAAAGGGGATAATTTTGTGCACCAAAATTATGCCATAAAAAATATTGGTCACCAATTTTCTCCCTTAAGAGTAAAACCCCACCGTACCTGTCTATCTCGATTATCGTAGATCAAAACAACAAAATTCGCCATGTTCGTGGATTGCGCGTGCTTATTCGCAAAGAGTTATGGGTAATTCACAATTTCTCTCACATGTTTTGAGAACTGTTTCAGCATGTACGATCTACTTACACCATAGTTACAATGTTGCAAATTGGACCAACATTATTTATAAAATTAATATTGATACACCATATGCACAGTACAGGATGTGCAGTGCAATACTGAGGAATCACCTTAAGCATGATTCAATATCCAGTTCCACAGACAGCATTTTCTTGAGAAAAGCATGCTCATTTCTTTTAAGACTCTGGTTTACGTCATGGTCAGTACTACAAAATGTGGCGATCAGGAAGTCGTCTGTGATCACCTCCACTCCTTCCAGGTCTTCAACAAACTAATGCATTGTACGTTGCCAAACTTCTGGTGTTAAAGAGATGCCAAATGGCATGTTTTTCCATCTATAACGACCGAATGGCATATTAAAGGTGGTCTTGTAGCTCGACTCAATGTCGAGACTTTTCTTCTAAAAACCTTGGCATCTACGACAGTGAACTTCTTTGCTTGCGAAAGGTGGGGTGTGACTTCCTCCACTAGCTGTTGGCATTTGGTAAGGCTCGTGACGAATGGCCTTGTTCAAATTGCACAGGTCAAGACATATGCACAACTTGTTGGGCTTGACAATGATCAACACTGGAGACCCAATCGGTTGGTTCTATTACTGGTGCAAGTACACCAGTGGCTACCATATCATCAAGCTTCTCCTTGATCTGGTTTCAAAGGGCGACTGGTACACAACTGGGTAGATGTACCACAGGCAGAACTATGTCATCGGTGACGATGTGATACTCGCCAGGGAGGTCACCCAAACCTTCAAAGACATCCTTGTATTCCTCTAGAAGGTCGCTGTTGATATAATACACTAACAAGGGGTGTATCCTTGAGACCACTGGAGTTTGAGGGGCTATCACAGTCATTAATTGTAACAAGTCCAAGTCCAGTACATGTGCTATAATTATGATAACACCAGGGCAAGGTCATCTTCTGCAATGTTGAACTACAACACATTTCTGTTGCCATGGCGCCTGTAGGGATCTCTGTCAACCCCAATATCTTGCACCGTTCATTGGTGTAAGTTTTAATAAACTTGTGTAAGCAGCATTTGACTTGCGTCAATAATCTTTCAGCAAGAGGAGATTGCATTCAGCTCTTATGTCCAGTTGGAATGTCACTTGACTTTGACTGCGTTGCATGATGACTTCCATAGTAATCAAATCATGCGATTCATTTCCAACTTTACTTATACGAAAAAGTTCTTCCTGTACTTCTTCTACAGCGTTGATCTTTGGATTGGCAGATCGGTATTTTGACTGAAAGTGGTTCTTCTGTCCACATTTGCGGCATGTCTGCCCTCTGGCAGAGCAGGGGTGATTTCCAAGATGATATCCAAAGAATCTGCATTCTGGGCGCTGGATGAGCAGATCACACAGCCGTCTTGCATTCTGAGGCGGCTCCTTCCTTAGGTCATTCCATAATTGTTTGTAATAAAATTATTATCAACAAGATAACAGTCAATATACTTACAGTGTGATACCTTCATTACTAAACCAATACTAGAAAAGGGTACAAAACCATTTTCCCCAAAATATTCAACTACTTTCAAATGCCTCGTCAATGACAAGACAGGAATTGAATGCACCTCGCTAATCCTTGATAACTGCTAGTTTAAAATAGTGGTATCTAGACTGCTAGCAGTCCCTTCTGAGTCAGCTGAACTGGGATAATGGGGATAGAGCGAGTTATTCTCCCCTTGGCGCGGTTGTGTGACTATAAAAGTGAGCAGTTCAACTGACTCAGAAGGGACTCCTGGCAGTCTAAAATAATGGGAAATGATCTACATACCTTTAGGATGTGACCTATGTGCTATTCTGGTTGCTGTTGGATGTGTGTGAATACCATCGGCAATCAAACCATAGAACATAGGTTTGGGGATATCATAACTTGTAAGAAGACCAACAATGCCAGGGTCTCTGTGATGAAACTGGAAACAAAAGACAGAGCTGTGGTATAACGTTAGGTGAATTGCCA
>NC_090878.1:37050166-37055166 GCF_036669935.1 Montipora foliosa
ATGAGTTAATTGTGCATCAGGAAACCATGTGAGTTGAGAAGTGTTGTCTTTAAGTACGTTCCCTAGAGTTTTAGGGTTGCGCGCAAGCTGGGCACTAGTATGGAGCGTTAAGCCTGAATTGCATGTGTTTTCTGATTTATGTGACATTTGCGAGACCAAATCTCTGAAATTAACTGAGCACTAGCTAATTTTCACACGTTCCCTTCAACAATTTTTTTCTAAAATTGGCTCAGTTCTCACCACGTACAGTTCCTATCAAATACCATATATTTGTTAAAATCTGTCAGAGCTAATCAAATATATTTAGAAAAATGACAAATTACAGAATATTGGCAAAACCATCTGAATGACCTTAACTTTCTATTACTTCAAAATGTCAGGTATTATCATTTCCATATGTGGCAAAGAATAAAAAAATTACCACAAAGAAAATTAAGGAATTTAGGCCAAAAATTGGAATACATCTGCCTATCATAAGATGTGATGTTGCCATGGTAATGACCACCAAAAATCAACACCCAAAATATAAGCCTTATTATATCAGCATGCATATTGGTTAAGTCTCTATAGGGAATATTTTGAGAGAAATTAATTAGGTTTCCTTTTGTAA
Source organism: Montipora foliosa (assembly GCF_036669935.1). NCBI lineage: Eukaryota > Metazoa > Cnidaria > Anthozoa > Scleractinia > Acroporidae > Montipora > Montipora foliosa. The sequence goes on from NC_090878.1 coordinate 37,050,777, forward strand.
CTCGTGCCCTGTAGTGAGGATATTCACAAATACTCTAGGGAGCCACCTTAAATAACTGAGAAGTACTATGCCCGGGGTGCAGGGATGGCGCAGTGGTGAGAGCACTCGCCTCCCACCTAATGTGGCCCGGGTTCGATTCCCAGATCCGGCGTCATATGTGGGTTGAGTTTGTTGGTTCTCTACTCTGCACCGAGAGGTTTTCTCCAGGTACTCCGGTTTCCCCTCTCCTCAAAAACCAACATTTGACTTGATTTATGTTAATTGTTAATTTCAGTTAACAGTGTCTCCAATTGGTGCTCCAGCACTAGAACAACTAGACACTTGAATAAAGTTCCTTTCCTTTTTTTTCCTTCCCCTTGTTCATAAAGTCTGTGGGACCTAGTTTAACCCTAAGCTTAACCTCCTGAGGGGGACACTTTCAAGCAGTTATGCATGATCTTCCCTAGCATAAATTACCCTAATACCATACTTTCGACAATTTTTGCAAAGTCATGCAGGGGTTTGGTTTGTTCACACACAAACTTACCATTTATTTGTACATCAATAAATCCAGGACAGATTATCAAGTTATTGCAATCAATTTGCACATCATCTTTGATCTGGTCTTCCCAGGGGAGGGGTGAGGACTTTGGGGAAAATAAACTGGGGAGGGTAGACTAAGCAAACTCATTTGCTTTGTTCTCACACAAACTTACCATTTATTTGTACATCAATAAATCCAGGGCAGATTATTAAGTTATTGCAATCAATTTGCACATCAGCTTTGATCTGCTCTTCCCAAAAGATCTTTCGAGGATCAATGATTTTTCCATCTCTTACCCACAGGTCATCTCTAAAAATTTTACCATCTCGGAGTAAACGGCATTTTCGAAACTGGTATAGGCTTGGTTGATAGTCATGCCTTCTTTTCATGCTAAAATATAGAGCGTATTCACGAGTCAAATGATCTTACGGCCAATCATAAATAATAGGATGTTCTTCCTTTGGCCCAATTGGCCAAAGATCTTTCGAGAGCACCAGCCGTAGAAATTTTGGGGGGATGCAATTCAGAGGTAATCATCAATTCAAAAAACTAAAAGGTCGCCCAAGCTTTGACTTTTTCACTCACCTGTAGGAAAACCAAGACAATTCAAGAACAAATCTAGATCTCAAAACAAACCCCGCATTTTCAGACGGACAACACATGTGCAGAAGCCATGATAAATTGCGAATAGACTGGTGCGGATGAGATCATATTGCGCGCGTTAGGGGTCTATTTACACAGTTCGAATTTTGTCGCATGATACAAGCTTACCACAGGCCTACAACATAACTTATGATTGTCAGAGCGTTTTAAAACTTGTTTTAAAATGCTATAACATTTTTTCTGACGTACACGACCATCGCAAGTCACGTCGCGTGGCTGCCGTAAGCTTGTCCCATGCGACAAAATCTCAACCTCAACCTTGTTCCCAGGGCTTTTCTCCGCCCTCTCCTCGGCGGAGAAAAGCCTAGGAACGAGGTTGCCTTACCCTCCCTCCCTCCCTACCCGTGCCGTTACTGAATAACACACCTTCCTTGTTTTTCTTCTGTGTGAGGGCGCGCTTCCGAAAAATGAAGAGGAGGAAAATAAATCGAAACGATCTTAAAATGCAAAAAAAGCAAAAACTACTTAACAGTTAAATCAAGACTACAAGGACGAGTTCACATTCCTACACAGAGGAAATACTTTCAAAACACGAAGTTGTATGAAGCGACGAATGCTCTTTGATTACACTCACGTGATCAGACGGCCATGTTGGTGCCAAAACAATAGAAAATTTTGCATAATAATAAAGTCAAATTTCCACCAACATGGCCGCTGTGACGTCAGGTCCAATCAAAGAATTACAAAATGATCAAGAAAAAAGAATAATTTTTACCACAATTGTCACAATTGCTTGTAATCGCGTGACTGGCTAATCGAGACAACGCTGCTCGCGCCATACTCACGTCAATTTGTCACGCACCGTTATAGCCAATCAGGGACGCTCATTTTGGGAAATAAACCAATCACATTGCGAGAAAGTATAGACAACGCTTGCTCTTTCTTTGTGTCATGATTTTGGTCACGCTCTAAAATAGCCATTTTCTTTGGCGTTGAATATTGTGGTAAAAAACAAATCGAAAGTGGTTCAGCGTTGTCGGCTGCGCCTCCTGAGTCCACAACATTTTGACCACTGTGATGACGAATATCGTTGTCGATAAGAGAACAGACAACGCTGAACCACTTTCGATTGGTTAAATTGCACACAAAACAAAAATTGAAACCCCACAGTAGCTATCGAGCAGTTCCAGAGGCGGACTCAAGAACATAAGTAGATAAAAGAGCATTTAATTAAATCTCTCTTAAATCTATGAGATTAAAATTATGGTATGATGGACGGAACATTAATATCTTTGTGACCTGTTGTTCTTTCCAGACAACGAATTAACGTATAACAGCCCCGGGGGGGGGGGGGGTACTCGATATATCCCTGGGTGGAGAGGTGCGGCGCGGCTCCTCATACCCTGACCCTGTTTAAGACAAATATTGCTGATTTTCCTACCCATTTTAAGACAGAATTCCGATTTTTGATACCCTGTTTAAGACATTTCACCCAGTTTAAGACAAAAATTGATAAATCGATACCCTGATTAAGACAAAATATGATAAATTCGATACCCTGTTCAAGACAAAAATCCCGAAAAACATACCCTGGCTGGCCGCACGTCCCCAGTAAGCCCTTATAAGGCCCCCCACCCCCGGGATAACAGCAGTGTTCGAGGGAGAAGGCCACTTTTCTCTCTGAGTATATTTGCGCAGCACAACTACTGTCAAATACTGTACATTTAAGATTTGAAAGGCCTGAAAAGGTGTTGAGGGAGGAGAAACGGTTTTAACTGCCCCAGCAAGCAGCCACTGAATTGGGACATTTAGCAATGCATTCACGTGAAACAGCAAACGTCTGCTTCGCGTGACCCACGGCTACTTGGAATGGACTCTGTAAATTTCGAGTATTTAGTTAACAAAATACAAAAACAAAAACGAGTCTTTTTCAAACATTGCTTGTTAAAAAGACGCTGTATAAAAATGAAAATTCTTACCTCTCAAATTTTTGCTAGTTTCGATGAAGCTCTTTTGTGAATCAACTGAGTCAACGTGAGTTCGTGCACAAAATTATGGTAACTGAAGGAGTCAGTTATGAACGATCTGTAACAATGACAGCTAATATTCCCTTGTTTGACTTACCGGAAAGTGGTTTTGGGGTTATTTTTTTCCGCAAACTTGCTATGTAGAAGAAAAATACCGCAAACGTGAAGAAAGGCGAGAAAATCATGGTCACTTTGCCGTTCGAGTTTCACGTAAAACATGATGCTAAAGGTCTTTCTAATGACTAACGCTCAGAAAAATGCAAGATTTCCTCAGTTTGTTGTTAACTGACTTGGTTGACATAATATATATATAATAGTAGTAGTGGCATCCTCGTCTCGAAGAGGCGATGTTTAGCGCTGGGGATTTGGGCAGGATTTTGCATGACTGTGTAGCCCGATCCTGGCCGGAGTGGCAGTCTCTCAAGTTGCAGGTGGCGCAGACGTGCCTTGTGGAATCGCGCGCAGAGGCTGTGCGTTCTTTCCTCGCCGCTCTCTTGCATGTAGCTTGGACTACAGCGTTCGCTTCGGCCTTTGAAACCCCCATTTTGACACTTTGCCGCCATGTATCTTGGTGGTTGGCGATGTTCTCCCATGCACTGGTGTCGATTAGTGCAGATCGCAAGTCTCGCTTGATGACGTCCTTGTAGCGCAGCAGCGGTCGACCCACGCCACGGACGCCCTTCCGCAGTTTTCCATAAAGGATTTCTCTTGGCAGGCGATGAGCATGACCGAGCCATCGAAGGCGTCACTGAATGAGCAGTGATGGCATGCTCAGTGAGCCAGCGTGCTCCAGGACCTCTGTGTTGGTGACTCTGTCCTGCCACCTGATGTGCAGCAGGCGCCGAAGGCAGCGGAGGTGGAATCCGTTGAGTCGCCGCTCTTGTCTGGTATAGGTCGACCACGACTCGCTGCCATAAAGGAGAGTCGACAGGAAACAAGCATGGTAGACGCACATCTTGGTCCTTTCGCTCAACAGGTCATTTCCCCACACTCGCTTGTTGAGTTTGGCCATGACAGCAGCTGCTTTGGCGATCCTGCAGCTGATCTCAGCATCAAGTGAAGTCGAGCTTGATACGGTGGAGCCCAAGTAGGTGAAGGTATCCACAACCTCCAGCTCCGTGTTGTAGATGGTGATGACTGGGGAGGACTCAGCACCTTGCACCAGGATGTTGGTCTTCCTGAGGCTGATCGTTAGCCCAAACTCCTTGCAGGCGTGGGACAGCTTGTCTACGAGATG
>NC_090878.1:37065166-37080166 GCF_036669935.1 Montipora foliosa
GTACGCGGCTAAATAGGCCAATTTTGATATATTAAAATTCTGTCGAAAACAAAAGGCATCATCTCGAGGCTCTGGGGAATAAACTCATACAAATCCTTACATTTATTCGCCAGAGCCTCGAGATGATGTCTTTTGTTTAGGACTGAATTTTAATATACCGAAATTGGTCTATTAATATGCCGCGCGGGAATTTTTTAAACAAGTGTTTTGCATATATAATAAGCCGCGTTTACGGGCTGAAATTATAAGGTACTGACTCAGTGATGTTATTTTTCCCTAGATCCAACCCTCTGATATTCAATCAGTCAGTTTGGAACGCAAGCAATGGCGGACCGTGACATCCAAAACTTACATTCAAAGTAAACAGCCTTTGGATAAAAATCAATGCTCAAAATCTAGCCAGTCAAGTGTTAAGCAATCACACTTTCAGTATATGAAGAAAAAAGGAAGTGGTTTTTAAGGGTATTAAAAGCTAGTTAAGCTACAAAGAAAGGAGAAATGCCGAAACAAGGATGTGAAATACGGGAATCGAACTCGGGATCTTTTGCACCAAGGACGCGCACTGACCGACTGAGCAATCCTTGCTTCAACACGGATAAAATTTCAAACGTAATTCAGTGAGGTACACTTGGTTTAAAAGTCGCTGTAGTACAGTTCGGAAGTACAATAATACTAATAAAGTATTCTCGTTTGTCTCACAATGTGGTCACTTGTGATGTAGATCGACTGGTTACTCGTCACCTTTTAGGCAGGATGCTCCGATGTGATTGGTTGGTTTTCAGTAGCTGTGATTGGTGCATTTCGATCCTCGCTGTTTCGCTGTGTTGTTCCTTCGGCGGTCCGCTGTCGTGCTTCCGGAATTTCTCTTCCACTATCCCGGTTAATGTTGTTAGGGTTAAGTCTTATGTGAATCGCCTCTTTGACCCTGCGTGTGTACCAATGAGGATCACGATCAAATAACTTTACTTCGTTCCAAAGCGGGTTGTAGTATGCAGTAGCAGTATGCAGTCGAAAGGTCGCGATCTACATCACAAGTGACCACATCGTGAGACAAACGAGAACAATTTATTATTATTGTACGACAGTACGAAAGTACTTTTTAAGATAATCTGAAGGCTTACAGCCCCATTTTCTTGATTGAACTCAACACTGAATTCAAAACTCTTTGCGCTCTTCTTATCCCTCCAACCCCTAAACAACTTTCTTTTTTCTTCCAGTCTTCTCGCACTCCTCTAATTTTTCCACAAACCCACTAATGCCCTCTTATAATCTCTCTTTATCAATAATACCCCTTTCAATTTTTTTTCTGGAATTTCGTTAACACTTTTCTCCCTTATCATTAAGCTGTCATCCTTGCTGTTATGAATGCAATTCTTAGCAATTGCGTAGAGAAACCTGAAATATTCACGATTTCAACGAGGTTTGAACCCGTGACTTCGCGATGCCGGTGCGACGCACTAACAAACTAAGCTATGAAGCCACTGACGTTGGGAGCTGGTCATTTCGGTTCAAATGTTGCCTTGATGAATGAATCAACGAACGAAATGATATATGAAGTGGATCATTACATTGAACTTCAGATACGAAATCAAGTGAGGCTTTGATCCTCGCAGTTATATGAACGCAATTCTTAGCAAGCGCTTTATTCCTTAACCTCGTCATTTCTATCTCCAAAATATCTCACTCACAGCTGTTTTAGCACCATCCATAAGTGTCAACAGAGTAGCCACAACTCTCTTCTCAAACTCATTTTGCACCTTGTCTCTTTTGGGACACAAAGCATCCAGTTCATCGATGAACACTATACTTGGAGCTCTTTCATGAGCCTCGTGAAAGATGTCCCTCAAACGAGCCTCAGTCTCACCAAAGTACCTAGCAAGACAATAGGATATAACATCTCTCACTGTATACGATTGGCCAATTAAGCAGGCAAATTCAAATATAAGGCCCACTAAATTCAAAAAGTCGATCACAGCTTATCTTATTATCATCCTTTTCTATCAAGCACTTATGTCCCGAAATGCATCTAATTAGACGCATGCCCTATTTTGACCCATGTCCAATATACACCAACTGGAGCAACTAGTGAATACAGGGCCACTTCGGAAGCAGTATTACTAAAGTGGCTCCGTGGCTCCACAGTCGTGTTAGCGTTTAAAAGAACGAGGAAGGTGTGTTTTTCACTGGCTCCGCGGCTCCACAGTCGTCCTAACTGCGGAGCCACGGCGCCACTGCAGCTAAATCCCTTCAAAAATGGCCATGTATATTGTAGTTTTGCCCTCAAACTGATACAGTCCGTCAAACGATCAATACGGGCTGAACGGATCATGAAAATCTTACGTTCCGATGGATCGTATTAAACCGGTCGACGGTCCGTTCGGTTTGAACAGGCCGTAAAGTAGGGATTCGGTACTAACAATAAGGAGCACCATTTGGGAGTAATGTATGTTACCACCTCTTGCAAACTCATACCCTACATTGAACTAGAAAAAAAAAACAAGGAGCTTTATCTTACATTTCAGTTACTCATTGAAGTACCATATACAGGTTTTAGGATGGAATACCCTGCTTTAAAAGTTTCAAAGTACAAAACTCTCTCGCCATTGTTTGCTAATGCAAGTGCAATATCCACTCAGCCCAGACAAGGGCAACATATTGCAACATAACGTCTAGTCGCTGTTTCAAGTTACTATTGCTTTTTTAACAAAATGGTTTATAATATTTCTTTGAGTGTAAAGCCACACAAACCTGCTTAGAACGTCTGGACCATTGATACATATAAAGTAGGCACCAGACTCACTTGCCACGGCTTGTGCAATCAATGTTTTCCCTGTTCCTGGTGGTCCATAAAGCAAAACACCCCGTGGCAGCGGAATACCTGTGGAATTAAGTTTCCGCCACAGATTTATTAAGTGGTACTACGATCAAAAAATCACTTCCTTTTTTTCTTCAGATTTTTAAAGTGTGTTTGGTTAAGACCTGCCTGGCAAAATTTTGATTGAGCTTCGATTTTTACCCAAAGGCTGTTTACTTTGAGTGAAAGTTTGGTATTTCACGGTTCGCCATTAGTCACGTTCTAAACTGACCGACTGGACCTAAGAGGGTTGGATCTGGGCAAAAATTAAGACGTCATTCACTCATTAGCTTAAGTATGCAAAACACGAGTTTAAAAATCTGAAAGCCTGAAATTCCCGTGCTGCATATTAATTCGGTCGCATACACACGCATTGCACTCTTAAACTAGCGAGTCTTTGACGTCATTTTCTCCTCGATCGACAATGCTTATGCAAAATTTGGGCAGATAAACAAAGAGCATTATGGTATTTTCTAAAGTCGCCTATAGCGGACCATTAAATAGGAAAATTCCAGTTAAAATAAGCAAGTGTCTTTTTGAAAGTAAGCCTTAAAACTTGGGTCACCTAGTGTTTAGTTAGTGTTAAGTGTTAGTCTTAAAATCCAAAGGGAAAAAAGTGGATTTTTTAATCATAGTACCACTTTATTCAACAAATTTTATGGCTTCTGTAAGTTTTATGCTTTTTCAGCAATAAGCCAAATGCAACAGTAAATTGTGATTTCTATAATAATTTGTAACTACGAACTGATTGGCCCATTTATATCAAGAAATGCACCTAAAGGCCATTTCCGAGTTCATATCTGCCTCCTCGTCAAAGTGAGTTTAAGTGCAAAGTTTTCGTTATGAAAATCAGCTTTCATTCATATTTAAGTAGAACTAATAACCATCACAAAAACTTCGCACTTAGACTCACTTTGAAGAAGAGGCTGACATGAACTTGGAAATGGCTTTAGTTATTAGATGCCCGCTTATTTTAACATCCAATATGAAGGTACACTTAGTGACGCTTGGTGAAATCCATGTGCATCTAATTCTGGGCATTTCTGGACATATCTGTCTGGAATTTATAAAAAAAAAGATAGATCTTTGAAAATTTTGTTATGACATCCACTAATGAAGGAAATAAATGATCCTTGCACTCATCTGGACAATTTAAGCAATTGCCGCTTTTTTTGGACACCTGAAAAATTAAAGTGGCTCTGGGATTTGAACCCATGACCTCTGCAACACCAGTGCAATGCTCTAACAAGTGAGCTATGAAGCCACTCAGTTGGGAGCAGGTAAATTTGCTGGGCTCATGTGTTACAATAATTATTATCCAATCAGACCTAGTACCTTACCATAACTTGTAAACATGTCTGGGTGTTTCAAGGGAAGCTCTATCATTTCACGGACCAATTTGACTTGTTCCTCAAGCCCTCCAATCAAATCAAAAGTCACTTTTCTCCTTGACACATTCTTACTCTGTTTTGTTCCTTGTGCATGAATGATCAACTGAGTCTCTTCCGGTGATATGTAGAATAACACTGTTGTGCTACTGCTTTTATTCTGATACCACAAGCCCAAACAGTTTTGTGATTGATACTCTGCGCTCAGCTGAATGGCACAGTTATGTTGAGTTCTGTTTATTTTCTGTCCCGGAATTGGCTCCTTAGTTGTGCCATTACTGAGTTCATTGTCATCCTTGCTAATATGTGAAACATATGACAGGATTTTGTTGCCACTTAAATCGACATCATTCCCACAGATCTGAACAGAGTTTGTTGAACCAGATGCACTGTCAAGTTCTAAAGCTGCCAAACTGTTCGAGAGCTCAGTTGTAGTGCTGTCATCAGTCGATACCTTATCCTCTTCTGAGGATGCTAATTCAGGAGTTAAATGATCGGATCCCTTTACTGAAGTGACCAGAAGTTGCCGTGATTTACCAAGGAAATTAACTTCTACTTTGTGCATTGGAAAAACAAATTGGTTTCCTGTAAAAAAAAGTTTTTTCTTCATAACCAGCAATAATTATTAATGTTCTGATAAATGAGGCATTGCTTATCTATACTGTGAGCAGTCTCTCTTTTGCTCTAAAATCATTGAAACGAACACGTACGTTTAACTTTCAAAATTGCCGAAGCTGCGGGTCGCTTATCACGATTTCTCCCTCGTGACTAGTAAAAACTGGGGACATAAAGCTCACCGTCAGTGTAACTGATTTATTAGTGCTCAAAGGTTTTACAAAGCATGGTGAAATGCACTTGTGTAAAAGTAGTCATTAAACTCATTGACACAAATGAGCATGGGGAAGGCGCCCGAGAAGTCAAGTCAAGAGTGCCTGGTCTCAAAACTGGTTGCAGGGTGTGAGTGCCCTCCACCCAGGCACTGTCAAACTGCTAACCAGGGGTCGGAAACTAAATATACATGGGGCAGGGAGGGTAGCAAAAACTTACAAAGGCGAAATTACGCAACTTAACAAGAGTGAAAAGCGCTGATGAGAGAGCCATAAAAACCTGTACGCCCTTGCGAGGGTGAAACAACACCAACCCTGATATACTGAATGGGACGCCACTGGCCCACACCGTCTTGAGTTTAAATGAAGTTAAATGCAGTTTAACTGAGTCAACAACTAGGAGCGACTGCAGTCAATTGTTGCCGGTGGTTTTGTTATATTTGTGCATGCATTGGATTCCTTAGTGTTGTACAGCTTATTCATCGGTGTGGTGGGAAGGTGCTTTTTGTGTGGAACGTTTAGCCCCCCCTCCCCCCTTCCTCTACTTTCCACTGTTTATCAGTGTGACAGGTGCATGTCTCCTCCAGGGCGTGGGGGCTCATGGCTAGTTTGTCAGGTTTTGCCAGCCATGGGAGCGGTCTCCATCTTGGAGCTGGCTGCTAATGGTGGAAGCTGCAGGATGTCTCAGGCACCAGACCTCCACTTAGCGACGCAGTTGTTAACTTAGCATAATTGCATTTAACCACATGATACTATATTAAGCTGCCAAAAACTTGAAAACAAAAAAAGCAAAATTTTAAGTAATGGACAAGAGATGAGTGACAGCATTACAAAACAGCCACGTACATGCAAAAACAATACTTACGCAATTCATGAAGACAATATGTTATAAACATCCTGTTCACTTCAAACTCAACGGTTTCACTAACAAGAAAAAAAGGAATTGAAACAAATTTGTTTTCTGTTAATGCTTTGAATAAAGATTATTCTTAACATCAAATTAACATGGAAATTATTTGACAAATTCTTTTTTGCCAGGCAACAGCTACGACATTGGGTTGGAAGACTTGGGGATTTTCCCTTTGGAAAAACACCACAACCAGCTTTGCAACACCTTTTTTAGTAACATCCTTTGGGACCTGAATCACAAGATTAGATACTTGTTGCCTCCAACTTGCTGCTGCAATAATTACAATTTAAAGTGCATATGAAACAAACTTTTTTATTAGCTTGGTCGAAAGAACTTTCAAAATGATGAAGAACAGCATTTATTTTATTGTGAGGCAACAGCTACGACATTGGGTTGGAAGACTTGGGGATTTTCCCTTTGGAAAAACACCACAACCAGCTTTGCAACACCTTTTTTAGTAACATCCTTTGGGACCTGAATCACAAGATTAGATACTTGTTGCCTCCAACTTGCTGCTGCAATAATTACAATTTAAAGTGCATATGAAACAAACTTTTTTATTAGCTTGGTCGAAAGAACTTTCAAAATGATGAAGAACAGCGTTTATTTTATTGTGACAGCTCTTTGGTTGCTGAGGTATTCAAGATTTTGATTTATGCAAATTAGACGACTTGTGACGTCACATAGTGGACACAAAATGATGTAAAATTACAAAAAATAGAATATCTCTGAATAACTTTTCTGTATAGAGCTGAAACTTTTTACAGTTCTTATATTCATTACAAAGTCCATGATATGGCCCACTGTGATGTTTCCATGGCAACGCAATGGGCTCCAGGCCCTCTCCATCCAAAGGAAGTCTGTTAGAATCTAAAGCAACTACATGTAAGAAGGCTTTTTTCATTTCGGGAAGGTGGAGATCTGGTAACGAGTATGTTGCTACGGTGATGTCATAATCACTATCACAATGTGTCCTTTTGGTAGCACATCAACCCTGCAAAACTTTAACCATGCAGACTTAGTATTAGCAAAGATACATTGTATTCCATATTTTGTGATCTTACATAATTTTGTGTCCACTGTGTGACGTCACATTTCCTCTACTTTGCATACATCAAAATCTTGAATAACTTGGCAACCAAGAGTGCTATCAAAATAACGTAAACGCTGTTCTTCATCATTTTGAAACCTCTTTCAAACAAGCTAATATGCATTTTAAGAAAAGAGTGCAATTTCCAAGTATCCAATTTGAAAACTACATGTAATCGGGCAAGGAAGTCCTTCATTCATGCCATGGCTGCGATGGTGCGATTGTATGATTATAGACAAATTTCTGAAAAATATTGACTTCTTTTTAGAATTTTTCGCATTTTTTGATATTTCCAAACATGATCACATGTTTTAGAGTGTTGGTTGATATTTTCAAATTATTATAGTATTCATACAGTGTAGACTATCACCACTATATTATTGTTTATCATAATTATGACTAGCTCTGTGAGCGGGCAAGATGAATCAAATCCCAGGCTGTGATTGGCTACCCGAGTGGGCAAGAAATAGAGCTAGCTATCTTGCACGCTTGGGATTTCTCACTTGGTCCCACAAGATCAAAGATTGTTTTTTGGTGTTTTATCCCATAATAATAAATCCTTTTTTGACCAAGCATGTTCAGTCTAGATTGCTGGATATTGGCCTCGTTCTTTTTTTGAGTGGTCAATAACCCAGCAGGAGCAAAGTAATTAATTAAACCTTCTATCTATCTATCCATCCATCCATCTGTCCATCTGTCAATCAATCAATCAATCAATCAATCAATCAATCGATCTATCTATCCATCTATCTACCTACCTACCTACATGTACCTACCTACCTACCTACCTACCTATCTACCTATCTACCTATCTATCTATCTATCTATCTATCTATCTATCTATCTATCTATCTATCTATCTATCTATCTATCTATCTACTAAAGTAGCTATCTCTCACCACAACTCAAGTTCCACTCTCAATGCATGTAGACAAAGCTCCTTTAATGGACTAATGATTATGATATCTGACACTTTTACCTGATAGATACAATAAGACAAAAATACATTAAATTATTACTATTATCATGTATGGCTGAATCTTATGTTTACAGTGTGAGTCCTGGAATTGCATGTTAATGTTTGTCATTGTCAGTTTAAACTTGTAATCAAACTTGCATTACCTGAGCATTCAAAAGAGACAGACATGTCAACGCTGCACCTGGAAATGGAGGTGCAACTTGAGAAAAGTAGTAAATTCATCAGAACGTCCAGAAATGAATTCAAAGTAATTGGATGCGCGCAAATTTCAATAAGCAAAACAAAGCGTCCCCTCGCTCTTCTCCCCAACTTCAACATTACTTATGTCTCAGAATACTGACAATTAACATCACAGTGTCCCCCAAATGTTACTCCTCAAGTAAGGATAAACAGCTGCATTGACTCTAAGCTAAAAATACTGCTAACCTTTACCCTTTAAATTATTGGCCGAAGCGAAAAATACAATAATACCCTTTGTTTGTCCACCCAAATTTTGAATAAGCATTGCTTTTGTTTTCTCTTGGGACCATTGTAAGTCGCAAGAGAAACAGGAAACAATGTTTAGGCAAAATACGGGTCGACAAACAAAGAGTATTATGGTATTTTCCACTTCGGCCAACATTTAGAAATAGGTAGCAATGGTTAGACTTAGAGGGACACTTTGAGTTGGATGTTGAAATTGGGTGTGCATCAAATTGCATGCATTTCTGGACATAACTGAAATTTACACACGAGTTAAAGGCTGAAACCAATAAGATACTAACATCCTTGTTGAGAATATGTCCAAGTGTCATTACACTCTGCAATGAAGCTAGGTAAAACTAATTCAGTTCAATACGAAAAGCAGTTTAATGGTTATTTTACACTTTGTTTCATTTCAAGCAAAGACAAGGTCTCTTTTTTAGCCACTGAAAGTTGTCATTAGTCCAACATTAGAAACTAATCTGTTCAGCCATGGAAGGTTAAAAACAGTGATTTGTTACGTGAAATGTCACTAAAATAAGGTATTATTAACTTTTTTTAACACAACAATCAACAATTGTGTTCGTCATTAATAAAAAATACCTTCAGGAGGCACCCCTGATGCAGGCCATGCTATGCAAACAATCTACAAAAATAACACAAAACATGATCAGTATTCATGAAACTTAAAATTATGATCAGTGTTAGTCTGGTATTCCTGTAATGGTCTTGCCGAAAACAATACTGTCTGACTGGCTACCCGCCTGACTGATTTCTTGACGATTGTTAACATTGTTTCCTCCACCATGGGGTTATCTTTTTTTAGTATCACCCAACTAGTGGACTAATGCAAATTCTGCATTTGATTGGCTACGCTACTAGAGGACTATTAGTAATAGTCCTCGAGTAGCAAAAAGTGTGATGCTTTCTGTCGTTTTATTCCCAAATAAATGTTTCTTTAACTGGCATTTGCTAACTTTATTATTGCCTTTTCTGTCCGACTACTTGGGTGATACTAAAACGATTAGACCCTTTGCCCTGAAGGGCCACAAGTCAATAGCCCATTAGGCTTCGCCTTATGGGCTACTGACCTGTAGCCCTTGTGGGCTACGGGTCTAATTGTTAAGTACACTGTAGCAGTGGAGGTTCCCTTTAATGACTGCCTAAATGACTAAGTTTTTTTTGCCTGACCACCCAACCCATATGTTCCAAATCAAAATTATTTTGACCTTGTTAGACTTTTCTGCAGATGTCACCAATATCCTTTTTCCAATGGACATGTTGCACTCCCTCATTGTATTGATGTTAAGCAATATTACATCATTTCTCGAAGACAGAGGTAATTTGCCATCTGTTGACCAAACAGAGAAAATACCATCAGTCAAGATCATGTTGCATGTTGATGTAAGAGTGAACTGTTATTTAAGTGGTACCCCCCCCCCCCTCCCCAAAAAAAAAAACCTTAATTACCTGTATCCGACTGCTAACACAAGAACTTGATCTCATTTATAAAAATCAGTTCCTTATTGGATCAAGTTATGCAAATATTATGCTAGACATTAAAGTAACAGTCTATGAACTCGTTCTTCATGTACCACACAAAAAATTATTACATGTATAAGCACGCAATCACAGATCATCCAAGAGAGTCCCCGTTTCCAATACAGTACAAGAACATACATGTACAAAGTACAAGGAGGCAGTGTGGCACAGTGGTTAGGACACTTGCCTTGAGATCTGGAGTTTCCAGGTTTCCAAGACTCATGCTGACCACTTGTTGAATTTGTTCCTGGTAGTCCCTGGTTCAACTTCTTGGACACACTTGTATTAAAATAGCCAACTGGTTTGCCTCTGGCCACCTGGGATTCTTAACAGTGTTGTTGTTGTTGTGTTCTGTCATTTCATTGACTGTGTTTCATTGGCCCTGAAAAGCCCCTATGGGGAGTGGTCAATTAAGTACGTAGTGTAATGTACAAGCACTATTTTAACTTTTTCCTGTTGTAACTATGGTGTGGAAGTGTAGGTTGGAGTGGATAATTTTATGCAGATTTGTGGTCAGGGGAACTACCAGGCGCTGTTCAGAATGTGGAAATCTATGCTTGAGTCCTAAGTGGATACGTATTCTTAGAAGGAACAATACATGCATGTATTATTTGTTTACATCCTCCATGATGTAAGTAATCTTTACACTAAGTTAAACTAAGTTTGAATGTTTATCGAACATAAAGAAACGAGCTGTGGTTTTGATAGTTTCATAGACCGAGGGGAAATCATAATGTGACACGTCATCATTATAATTTTTTCTAATTCCTGATAGCTTAGCCTAACAATGATTATGTCTCTTCTAATGGCTGACTGGTGCAACACTTTCAAAGTCAAAGGAAAAGGTCCTATCAATCCTATCGTTCAAAAACATCAAGCTTGATGTTATTTTTCAAGAAGTAACATTGCTCAATCACTTTTGTCAAAAAAACCTCCTGGGACATAGCCATTAGATTCCAATGTGTGTCTAATTGCAGGCATAATACTACGATAGGGTGCGAGCTAGTATCGTTGTCAGTACTCAGTTTGCGTGTGAAGATTGCATGGCTACCTAAACAAAAATTTCCAGTGTCTATTTCATATTTGTGTTAGTGAGTATCTTCAACATTTTAGAGTTGCACAAATCCTTTTTCATTTCAACTGGAATTGCTTTAATTCATTTTGAAGTATTTTGTCCACTGCGTTTGTTACTCCCAAGACAACAATATTATATGCTAATTTTGAATAAATTATTTAGCTGGAACTTGGCTCTAAATCTTTGACTTGTGTATAAGTCCAGGGCGATTTTTGGAGCTTCTTTTGAGGCCATAAAAGGTTGACTTATACACAAGTAAATAAGGTATCTCTGAGCAAAGGACATGCAACAGAAACAGAACAGAACAACACCGACAATAGACCATTTTACAGTTGTGTGCTTAGTTACCTGGCCTTTGAATGAAAGTGAGTTGACCCAGGTAACTAAGCACACAACTGTAAAATGGTCTATTAAGAATCTTAACTGGCTGTTGGCAAACCAGTTGGCTATTTTCAAGTGCAGCTGAGAAGTTAAACCAGGGACTACCAGGATCAAATTAAATATGTGGTCAGAGCTGGTCTTGAACCTACTGGGACACACTGCCTGATGCACTTCAAGGTTGTACAACACAGAAAGTCAGGTTTTTACACTGAAAATGCCGACTATAAAATTACCTATTAGTCTGTGTGTTATGCATGTATGCGAGCCATGAGAGTCAACATGCGAGCCACATAGTTATTGGAGGCTAACCGTTTCAAAATGGAATGGGTTCTTCGACTTAAGGACGGTGCCTACTAATTAAAGATATTTTTGCCCCGGTGTGTGATTATGCAGGAAATGTAGATCTTAGCAAGTGTTATCGAAATCCAAAAAGAAAATTGGGGGTAACCACGCATGTTTCAAAGATAATTCCTGAGTAATATTTGTAAAAAGCTTTAAAATACAAAGCAATGTATGGCGTTCTTTCTCAAATTGAAGCTTAATTATCTCTCAAAAATGCATGGTTACCCCCAATTTTCTTTTTGGATACCAAGAGTACTTACTAAGATCTACTTTCTCAGGATAGTTTTAAACCGCCCAAAAAAATCCCTGTATTAATAAGCATCACCGATAGGAAATCTGAGTATCTCGAGATGTGCAGATCGTATGCCCAATAACAATAGTAGGCACCGTCCTTAAGAGTGAGTCTCGCATGACTCGGCATAGTTCGCAGCTTGCTCCCTCGCAGTTTGTCCTGGTAGTTCAGGTGACCGGAAAACATTGACCCCCGGTCCATGAACTACCCAAACGGACTACTCCAAAAATACTATTTCAATACTATTGGTCATAAGCAGCATCACAATTAGAGCTAAGCATAAACATCCATTTTAAACAGCATTGGTCAACAGTATTTAAGTATTTGCACCCATTTTAAAAAAGGTTAGCTGTCAATAATTGTTGCACCAGTTTCACTTCACTTACATGAAGTAATTGGCCATTACAACAATAATTATTGTTAAGGAATTAAATCTTTTACTGGAAATAGTGTATTGAAACATAGAATGTTTCGGCCATAAACCATGGCCTTCATCAGCTAATGCTGGAGGTCACGTGACCTGGACAGATCATGTGACAGGCGACTAGGAAGGTGCCTCAGCACCCGGTCCAATGTGTTGGACAAACTGAGACTGAGCCCCCCTTTGCGGTTGAGAAAAGGCTGCTCCACCCTTTCCCATATGGCCTCCTTTATAATTATTATTGAAACCTAAACATTTTAAAATGGGTGCTTATACTTAAATACTGTTGACCAACGCTGTTTAAAATGGATGTTTAGGATTAGTACTAATTGTGAAGCTGCTTACAACTAATAGCACTCACTTGAAATAGTATTTTTGGGGTAGTCCGTTTGGGTAGTTCGTGGGTCACCCCGATAGTTCTGCGGCGCAAAAAAGGCCGCTGTTTCATAACTCCGGAAAATTGCCGTTACTTTGGTTCAAAAGTTTCCAGAAAAGTGACAAATGCTGTAGACGGTATGATAAGCTACCTGGCATCATATTGTTATTCCTCTCCAAAGCAACAGCGTGGAGGCTGCCATCATGGATGAAAGCGTGGTTGATGGGATCAGTGAGTCGATCAGCCTCACATAACACCCTATGATCACTGAGGTGCCGAAAATACAGCTGTCTTCCGCATGATTCACACAACTGCCAGTGATCTTGCTTTTTCTTCCCGCTCATTTTCCTTTTATACGGTTAGAATTGGCGTGTGAGCTCAGTTGAGTTTATTGTTGCGACGAACAGTTACGACTTATATGACGCATACTAGATAAGCTACAAACCCGCTGATTAATCATGGTTCTCACGAAGTACCAGTCTCCCCGTTCCTAGGATTTCGACAGAAGCCAGGCCTCGGTTGAAGGTGGATGATAACGCTATCCACCGGATAAATCACTATCCATTGGATAACGCAATTGATTTCGCAGTGACTTTTCCAATGTATAGTGATTGATCCGGCGGATAGCGCTATCCATCGTTTGAACAACTGGGGCTAGAGATAAATCACTACCCAGAGGATAAACACTAGCAAATCCAGTTATCCAGTGGATAGTGCTATCCACCGGCCAGGAAATAAAAATTATTCAGTGGTGTGTCCGCATTTTGAATGTCCTGCCAGAAAAACCCTGGGAACGAGTTTGTATCAACTTAGTCAGATGCACAACTGAACGTTTTGGTGATATATGACTCGAAATGTAGAATAACTGAAAAAAATGGGAGCAAGCCGATTATTATACAAAAATGGCTCAAGTTTGACGCAGACTTCATAGCGTTGTCAGAGCGATGCAAATGAGCTGTGACAATAATACTCTAAGGTGACAATGAGCCGCATTTGATCTCCATTTTACACCAGAGGGTCTAAAACACAAGTTACGAGTCACAGGTTAGTGTACATGTCACCGTGCTACAGATAAACAAACAACACTAAAAGTGCCTCCTATCCCTTATAACTGAACAAAAATGTTGTTACAGGTCTAGGGAAAACTTTCGGCTAAGTTGTTTATAAGTGGAATAAGCACCTCTAGTTTTGAGCTGTCGAATTCCAGTGACCGGTGTTTTAAGGCCGAGACACACTAGGCGACAAGTCGCGGCGACAGCCTCTGCGACAAGTTGCTCCGTGTTTACTAATTACAAACCAATCGCTGTGACACGACGCGTGTTCAGTGCACACGCAGTGATCTCGTATGAGGGGGAAAGTGAACTAGTTTTCTAACCAGCGACTTGTTGCCGGAAGCACGGTGCGACAACGCTGTTTTCGCTAATTTTGTCGCTGCAATCAGTCCCACGAATTCAAACTGGTTTGAATTCGTACACCTGATCGCAGCGACAAAATTCTGCGGCAGAGACAATGATTTTCACAAAATTAACAGTGTCACACCAGGCGAATTTTTGCGGCAACTTGTCCCCGCGACGTGTTCAGTGCAGCGACTTATCACCTAGTGTGTCCCAGGCCTTTAGACCAACCTATTTTACACCGACAATAAGCCAAAGCTACGGTACCATGGACATAGTCTCACCTCATTCAGTTCAAACTATTTCTTGAAAGAACCAGATAGATGTATTTCATTGGTAAATGAGATAGATAAGTTATTTTTAATGAACCAAGTACATGTTAATGATGAAATGGTATATGAAATGAATCATATATGAACTGCGGATATAAAATCAAGTGAAGCTATGATCTTCGCAGTTATGAACGCAATTTTTACAATTGCGTAGAGAAGCCTGAAAAATTCAGGACTTCAACGGGGTTTGAACCCGTGACCTCGCGATTCCGGTAACTAGAACCCACAAATGACCAGGGGCCCGTTTCTCAAAAGTTCCGAAAACTTTTCGGGCCCGAAAAGCCATTTCTGAAAATGCCAAAAGCTTGCTTTGGAAAACCCATCTTTTGACATGT
>NC_090878.1:37085166-37087666 GCF_036669935.1 Montipora foliosa
TATGGCAGCTATTCAGCTGATGTGGACCTGCTATACCCACCCACCCATATACACACAGAGGACAGCCACAACACCGGGAACTTCATCCCCTACTCTTCTCGAATAGTGTGTGGGTTCTTTAACGTCCCACAGGGAACTAATGAACATGGAAGTTATTTGTGAGACGGGACATCCGGCTTTTCGCCCTTATCCGAGAAGACTTGAAAAAGTCTAACCATTTGCGATGTAATTGCAAAGGTAGCAATTTCTCCTCAGTTATTTAAAGACCCTGAGTGTTGGTCCAGCCGGAGTCGAAATCACAACCTCCCGCATGGCAGCCCGGTGCTAAACCAACTGAGCCACCGGTGCATTCGCATTCAACACTTGCGAATAAAAAAACAGATATTTTAGGAAGAGGGAAAAAATGTTAGTACAAAATAAAAAATGGTTGCAGTTGTTAGCATAACGACGTCCCTTATAATTTGCTTGTGCTCAGCCAGGGAATTTGGACGCACGTCTTCATGTATTCGTTCGTGCGTATACCCCAGCCACGCACGGATTGATCAATGATTATGCATGTTGGAAATTGAATTATGAGCATGCATTAACATAATTTATAAGTGGCGGGAAGAGGTCACGTGAAGCGAGAAACATTGCCTTTTGCGCTGTGATTTTTGATGTTTTACGTTTAGAGTGTAGAACTCGCGAATACAGAGAACTGATGGAGCAAACTCAGTTCAGCGTAATACTACGAAAAATTGTAAAGAAACTATTTTATTTTGTCACGACTGGAGAAACACATAAAAATATTTACAATGCGTTCAATGTTGGACTTACCTTTGGAACGAACACCAGGCACAGGACAACTGTTGTCGGCAGAATCAGGAAAAGTGATACACAGGCTACAAGAGCGTTCGTGTTGCCCTCAATTAGGAAGGACAGCGGCATCCCTACTATGACACACAGTACTACATTATACACACTTATTCCAACCCAACGGGAATCATTGAGCGAGTGGACTTTGGCCTTGCGTGTAACCCAAGCAATGAAACAACCAATCAGCAGCACTAGTAGCTTATATCCAAGAAGGATGTAGAGCCAGGTAGTGAAGTATTTTGAAGAACAGTATTCCTGCTGTAAGATAGTTCTTTTGTGTGGCTCATCCTTTACCTGATGGACAAAAATAGATCCACCGTTAATAAAGGGAGATTTTCAAAGTGCTGACTCAGCAAGAACGGCAAGGAGATCATTTTTAAGACAAAAGAGTATTAATTCGATTAAAACGAAAATACGTGAATTTCTTGAAGAAGTTCAGTTCCTTTCATGGATTCAGAAAAGATTTAGCCTGGGAAACTAATTAGAGAGCTTTAGATTCTGGGACGAAGACAAGAATGAGTACGAGATTTGACTGCCCGTTTTTAGCAAAAATACTTAGAAAATCTCCGACCTGGACGATTAATCTTACTCTTTGTTAGCAGCATAGGTTGCTCAGTTATTCTTATTGCTGGTAGCTGAGCCTTTTTGCTAATCGAAAAATGCTAAAATCCTCTGCTACCGTGTTGCTGAATTGCTTTGACAAGACAACATTTTTGCAAATGACGACGGTATCACGTTTTTCCCGCCAAAATGACGCTGGTTTGTGCGCGCTCACTGTTGTTCTATAATAAAAATCTCGTACTCGTACCAGGTGATCTGGTGACGTAATTCAAAGGACTGGGGAGAAATATTTTAAAGCCTGCATTCCACAACCGCGCTCGGCCTTATTTTCGAATTCAACATGGCAGAGGCGAGGTTAGAGCTCGCCGGGTCCACTTGAATGTTCATTCATGATCAGTAAAAGGAAATGTGGTAGACACGGAATGATCTGTTGAGTTTTGGCTTTGGAAATACTGCAGGGAGTTTGGAAACAACACCTAAGGCCGCGTGCGGTTGTGGGATACGGCGTTAAAATTTTTCTTCCCAGCCCTCCAAATTACGTCACGAGATCAACTGGTAGTTGCTCTGGTCCT
Source organism: Montipora foliosa (assembly GCF_036669935.1). Taxonomy (NCBI): domain Eukaryota; kingdom Metazoa; phylum Cnidaria; class Anthozoa; order Scleractinia; family Acroporidae; genus Montipora; species Montipora foliosa. The sequence goes on from NC_090878.1 coordinate 37,087,155, forward strand.
AGAATCTAAAGCTCTCTATTGTTTGGCGACCGACGAAAGGACAATAGAAAAATCTTAAAAGCTTTTAATCGGCAGGATTCGAACCTAAGACCTCTGTGATACCGGTCGGATGCTCTACTCATTGAGCCATTACCAGAACTCAATGGGGAGATAGGGTGTTTATTTTGGTCCACAATGAACAACGTGTCCCGCTGCTCTGCGGGCTCCACAAAGTCATGTCTGCAAAAACTAAATGCAACTATTGGTGTTAAATGTGTCCTGTGCCGGTGGAAAGGATCGGAAAACTAGTTGTTTGGCGACGATCCAAAGAACAAGTGTCCCACCTACGACCTCCGCAACATCTTTTTTCAAACAAAATTCGAAGAAAATTTAAAACGGTCTTCGAATAAATGATTGGAATCAGATTGAGCTTGTACACCAACCTGTGAATGTAATGTAGTGGTAACGCTTATAGGTCTGTCTACGCCAGTCCAGAGGGACATGACCAGTATATCAACAAGGACCATCAATAC
>NC_090878.1:37092666-37102666 GCF_036669935.1 Montipora foliosa
CTCGTTATTTTCAAATTCAAAAAATTAGAAAGTGATAGTTACGCTCGAACTTCGACCACTTCCAATTCGAAGGTTTTTTTGTTAGCATTCAAATTTCTAATTTGCATGGAAGTACGACGTTACATAAAGAGACCCAGCTAACCAGCTGGAGTTCTTCCATACCTGCAAATACATTTGAAAACCAGAAAACTTTTGGAATTTTAAATTCTAAACCATCGAAAGATAAATTACTATTATTCGAAATACCGATATAAATAAACAAAAAATAATACCGTTATCCCAGAGAATTGCAACCTTTGCAGCGTCTCGATGAAAGTTTGTACCATGCCGCTCTCTTTGTAGTTGAAATTTTCCAAAGACCTGTTGAATTTGATGCGAATTGGATGAATGGAATTGTTTAGAGTTAGGGCAATTGTCCACATGGCGTCAAACGCAAAAGGCACATAAATGCTGGTCCTGTTTTCGCTCTGCTTATCGTAAAGCTTAAGAAATTGTTCTGAAGTCTGGAAAGAAATAAACAAAATATTTGAGCTACAAAAGAATATAAGATGTTTCATGTCCTTCAATTCAGCGAAACAAAACTTAAGAGCGCTCCTCTCTGCATAGAATTTATTCTTTTTACATTAAGTGTTTTCAGCTTTAGCAATTGCGCAGAGAAGCCTGAAAAAATTCAGGACTTCTACGTGGTTTGAATCCGTGACCTCGCGATGCCGGTGCGACGCTCTAACCAACCGAGCTTTGAAGCCACAGAAATTGGGAGCTGGTGATTTGTGGGTTGAAATGTTCCCTGTGATAAATGAATCAACGAGGGTCGCACCGGCATCGCGAGGTCACGGATTCAAACCTCGTTGAAGTCCTGAATTTTTCAGGCTTCTCTACGCAATTACTAAAATTGCGTTCATAACTGCGAGGATCATAGCTTCACTTGATTTCATATCCGCAGTTTAAGATATGATTCATTTCATAAGAAGATATAACGAAGAGATATATGATTTATGATTCATTTCATATATCACTGATTTCGTTCGTTATAGAACAGAAATTGCTTGGTAGTTTTGCTTCTCTTCGAGAAGACTTCGAGTCAGTTGAAAATTTCCGCACTAAGAACGCACATAATGCGTATGCTTAGATGTAAATTCATTTTCGTACATCAATCTTAAGTACTGTTTCTTCAGGCCGGAAAAATCCAAATCCTGCGAAGGATTTCCTGTATCTTTGCAAACACTCCGATAGGGATTTTTAACCCAAATAGCTCCAAATAATCTTTATAATAACAATTATTAATAACATTAAACTTAAATAATAATGATTCTAAGTTCGAGTGAGGCCTAACACTACTGTGAAGTATTTATACCCAATTATTCCATCAGAGATCAACCCTAGTATTGGAATTGGGCCCACACAAGGACAGAGAAATACTCTGACCAGGATGGGATTTGAACCCACGACCTTCGGATTAGATCACCGCTGCTCTACTGACTGAGCTACAAGGCCAGAACGAGAGCAGGCCGTGGGTATGTGAGATGTTATTCACAAGGACAAATTCGGCTCGGCCCAAGCCTAATTTAGATAATCATTAGTTGTTGTCCTACAGTAGCATATTGATGTTAATGATTCTAAGTTCGAGTGAGGCCCAACACTACAGTGAAGTATTTATACCCAAAATATTTTGGATTCTCATCCGAATCTGGATTTTTTTATTCGTGTTATAAGGCGTTTCTTTGGAGAAAGACTCTAAAAGGGTCTCTGTGGTCGGCGGCAGAGGCTAATTTATTTTGTGTTTTGCTTTACTAGCACCTGTATTAAATAGCGCGTGATCCTCGCGAGGGAACCTGACCTTCCACTCGTTTTCCTGGCCCTACTCATCACTTGCGTTGATTCTCACATTTACTCGCGCGTGCTTAAAACCTTTGACTGTTGTTAAAGGCCGTAACCCATCCAGAACGTGTTACATCTAAATGCTATCGATATATATGCATCCTATTGATGTCATGTCACTCATACAGCACGAATTATAAATGAGCGAGTTTGTTTGGGAGCCAATCCAACAAATGCAGCACCCAACGTGATGACCTCGCAAGTGTCATAGAAGTGAGAAATAACCATCGTTTTGCGCACGTAATGACTTACCAATCCTGATAGGGTTGGTGCATTGCTTGACACAATTCTAGCACTCTCTATAGAAAAGTATCCATCGACTGCTTTGTCCATCTGTTCCGGCGTGCAATCAACTTGATTATCGTTGATCAGCCACCATTGTTTGTTGTCGTACCAGTCTAATAAGATCCAAACGTAATGTTCTCCATACATGCCTTCTTTAAAGGCCTTCGAAAAAGGGAAAAAGAAATTTAGCACCTTAACGAGCGACCTCCCACATGGTAAAGTCCAATGCTCAAACGGTCGGCAGTTGCTCGAGACAAGCTTCGGTAGAGGTGCAGTGACCTCTCTGTGCTTGTATCCTGCGTGCTGAGTCCCTTTCCCGTTTGGCTAACCTCCCAGTGTTAGAGGGTTCCTTAAGCAAGGAGGGATGATCACAGAACCGTCATAACACCCCGAATGAGCTACTGCTAGCCATGTACATGCGTTCACTATACAATTCATTTCAGACTTTGACAAAAGAAAAAAAAACATGGAAATGACCAAATGCAACATGAGTATATAGCCACAAAGTTTTGAATTTTTTCTCCGAGCTATAATGTAAATTGACCACCGTACAGAGATTCTAAAAGCTGACGTTTCGAGCGTTAGCCCTTCGTCAGAGCGAATCGAGGAATTATGGGTTGTGTGTTGTTTTTATAGTGGAATAGGAGCTATGCTTTGAAAGACATCGCAATGTTGAGAAGAATGACAAGGATGCATCTAAGCCAGTCGCTCGTCATTTTAATCTCCCTAACCACTCCAAGAAACACATGGCTATCAGCGGCCTTTCCCTACATCAATGTACGACGGTCAGAAAACCGCAAGAATCTGGAACAAAAATTCATCTTCCAAATCGGCACCCTTAATCCCCACGGTATTAACGAACGCTTTTCATTTAACTAACTATTCTTATTTTTCACGTTGCCATGTTACCACCAATAGCGTAGCCCCTATTCCGCTATAAAAACTGCACACAACCCATAATTCCTTCATTCGCTCTAACGAAGGGCTAACGCTCGAAACGTCAGCTTTTATAGAATCTCTGTACGGTGGTCAATTTACATTATCAACTCTGTTGATAAAACCAAAACTGTTACAGTGAATAATATAGCTCACAGTCAAAAAAACGGATCTTTCATTTCGAAGCGAAGCTCCCACATCCCGGTCTTTGCCGCGCAAACTCCCATGGCCACTAGCGACTAAATCAAAACCCTTACATATTACATGACAAGATGCATCCTATTTCCTTTCTTAAAACGACAAAGACCATAAAAGGTGGGTCAATTGCAACATATGGCTACAGTAATCACATTTGAGAGAAAGTTACCTCACAGAGAACCTTTCGAGCCTGCTCTTCATGGAACATCCCAACAATGATACGAGCGTCTTTCTTCTGTTTGAAAAAAAAAATTGCTATATCAATGTAGTTTAAAATGCTTTTTATTTTGACCATAATTTTGTTCGTTGAAGCATCATTACTAGAAACGGATAATCCGTCCGCGACGAACTTGGGCAGAGAACGGTAGTTCGTTCTGTAATCCGTCTGTGTATAAATACAGGCAGACATAGGATTTATTGGCTCAGACGAACTATCTGGCTTCCCAGACGAACTTCCGTGGATATTTCGTCTGGACGGATCATCCATTTATGTGCAAAAATACGGGCTAAAGACGAACTATCCATGAAATCGAGACCTTGTTATTTTAAGAAAGCGGTTGTTTGCAGCAAACTGCGTTGTTGCCACCAGTTGTACGGAGTTTTAGCAATTGCGTAGAGAAACCTGAAAAATTCAGGACTTCAACGGGGTTTGTACCCGTGACCGGTGCGACGCTCTAACCAACTGTGCTATGAAGCCACTGACGTTGGCAGCTGGTCATTTGTGTGTTCTAATTTTCCCGTGAGCAATAAATCAATGAACGAAATATTATATGAAATGAGATCATGAGATCAAGTAACGCTATAATTCATTTCATATATCATTTCGTTCGTTGATTCATTCTTCACGGGAAATTAGAACCCACAAATGACTAGCTGCCAACGTCAGTGGCTTCATAGCACAGTTGGTTAGAGCGTCGCACCGGTCACGGGTACAAACCCCGTTGAAGTCCTGAATTTTTCAGGTTTCTCTACGCAATTGCTAAAACTCCGTACATAACTGCGAAGGATCGCAGCTTTACTTAAATTTCAAACTGGTGGCAACAACGCAGTTTACTGCAAACAATTCTAATTTCCCGTGAAGAATGAATCAACGAACGAAATGATATATGAAATGAATTATAGCGTTACTTGATCTCATTTCATAGATAATTTCGTTCATTGATTTATTGCTCACGGGAAAATTAGAACACACAAATGACCAGCTCCTACCTTCGGTGGCTTCATAGCTCAATTGGTTAGAGCGTCGCACTGATATCGCGAGGTCAAGGGTTCAAACCCCGTTGAAGTCCTAAATTTTTCAGGCTTCTCTACGCAATTGCTAAAATTGCGTCCGTAACTGCAACTTCATATCCGCTGTTCAGTATACGATTTATTTCATATATCATTTCGTTCATTGAATTTGAAATTTACCGCCAATATGACTGTTATCCAAGCCTTTTCGTCGCCCAATCTCGGATATTCGTCGTGCATAGCTATAAGTTGGCCGAACTATAAGACACACCGATAGATCGTCTCGTAGTTCGCCTGTATTTATTTTAGACAGAGAATTCGTCTTGGCGGATGATGCTTCTGGACGGATGACCCATTCTCTAGTATAAATCGAGCCATTGATACATATTAATTGAGACAGCCTTACCTTGAGACTTTGGATAGGCGATTTAGGGTTTTCATGGACTATTTCCGCTGCTATGAGTTCAAAGTCACCTTCGAGGAGGTTTTTCTGAAAAGCTTCCATTGCCTGAGAATTTTAAACATATGAGTTGAGATTTTAAAATGTATTCACTTTAAATGTGTCCCATGTTTTTGTTTGAAGTAAGATTCACGATCTATGGGTTGTATTCCCCTGTCTTACCTCACCAAAGGCGTGATCATTTTGGTAAATAGTGGCAATTCTTTTCCATTGAAAGTGTTTTAGGAAAGCTATCCTAGCGCTGTTTTGAGCTGAATAAGGTGGCATAGTGCTGTACAACAGTGGGTACTTCTCTCTGTTAGATAGGTCAGATGAAATGGAGGCGTAAGAAACCTGCGGAAGAAGTCAAACAGTTAATGGTTTCGATGAGGAGGTCATAACTCGGAAATCAGTCGAGTCAGTTCGACTACGCGTGGTTCATCTATTTTTCTTCTTGCTTAGTTGGAACTTACAGGAGCCCATCAAATGGAGCCCGTATCCGCTTTGATACTGGGCTCCCGAGTCAACCCTTTCTAGCTTTATGAAAAGACAAATACTCTGTCATTTAGAGCAATGAAAGAGCAAAGTTTAACAAACTCAAATTTCTTGGTTTGGACTGGTCTAAGACAGTCTGTTCCATCGAAATTACGTGTTAATATATATAACTTCAAGACTGTCATTGACTTGGAAAATTATAAATGTAAAAACTACTACTATCACCTGATAAAATTTAAATATGAAAAACCTAGGAAATGGGATAAGCTTGGCAAAGAATTTGACTTGTTTACCATTTTGAAAAAAATTACGGAAATTCCGGTTGGTTTGTAAATGGAACACAACTCTTTGGTTCGTTCCACTGGAAAATTTCCGGAAGCGGCGGGATGTCTGAAAAGGTTAGTCCCGTTTTACCGTTGGAAATTTTCCGATGGAAATGTGTGTTCCATTTACAAGTTTTGAAAGGTCTCTCCTCAGTGACTTCAACATCTGTTTCGACTTTCCTCTGATCCGTACAAGTTTTGAAAAGTCTTTCCAGTTCCAGGCTATTCACGGCCATATTTTTAATTTTGGCGCGTAAAATCGCAATCACTGGGCGGTGAACCGGCCTGAGTTAAATGGAACACGTTTTTCACCCAATAGAAATTTCCGTCGAAATTTCCGAAAATCTTTTGTAAATGGTAAACAACCAGAGAAGCTGAACCAGTAATCGGAAGGGGGTAGGTTCCGAGTCTTGCAAAAGAACACTCGGATTTTATTCCGAGCATCCCCGAGCATCACCCTCGACAAAAGCGCACAACGGAATCGAGAGGGTTATTCTAGGCTTGCACTCACGTGATTAGACGGCCATGTTGGGGTACAAAACAAAACAAAAATGTCGCTTGCGTTTTCCATAACAATAGAGTCAAATTTCCAAAAGACGTTTTCGTTGTTGTTCAGGGCCCGGTTGTTCGAAAGCCGATGATTAGTGAAAACTTTGCTTTCGTTTTTCCAACTTTAAGGTGAAAGTTTCCTCTGCTTATTTTTGTTTTGCAAGATTAACTTCTTCTAATGTACAGTTTTGCCGAACATCAGCTTTGAAGAACATTTGGGAGTAGAGAAATAAACTCCTTGGTTAATTTTTAATCTGGGATTAGCGTTAATCGGCTTTCGAACAACCGGGCCCAGTATACCAACATGGCTACCATGATGCCAGGTGCAAGCCAAGGATATAACGTAAAATATTATTTTTGTTAACCAGTATATCAGACTCATAACCGGCAGAGAGGGATTAAGGTTTTGCATTTTGCCATAACTGATTCCATAAAGAGAAAAATATTCAACTTTAATTAAGTAAATCACCTGGAGTAGGTTCCAGATCCCTCCGATCTGTGCAGTTGCGCGGATGGAATCCGGGCAGGCTGCACCAAGGAGCATTATCATAGGGGGACCATTGTATAGGGACTCAAATAACACATTCGCCGCATGCCCTGGATCACACTGAAGAAAAGAAAAACATTTTTTAAAATAATAACTTCAATCTCTTTTGTTGCTTTAGCTGAATCAGGATCTTGAAATGAAAGTTTTAAAATCGTTTCATTCAATCTCACGGGGTAGAACTTGGACTCGCAAATAACTGGCTCCCAGCTGGCTTGGTAGCTCAGTTGATAGAGCAATGCAACGAAATCGCAAGGTCCTGGGTCCGAATTCAGTTCAAGCTATTGTAGCCTGGATTTTTCCAGGCTTTTTGCGACGGTTTAAGTTTCTTATCCACCCTACGATGATCAATCTTTATTTCATGTCCATTCCGCAGTTCAAATATATTCATTTGCATATATTCTTAAATCAAATATCTTGCGTTTTGGCATTTTACTTGTCAGCTATACAACTTTTGTTTTGGCTGCGTTCTTATAAAACTTGCTGCGTCATACAACCATTACACGCGTGGGCGTTCGCGTGACCAATTTTACACTGACGTAGGTGGCGACTAATTGTTTTCTATTTTTCAAGTGCCATTTTCAATCTTGAACACCGAGGTGCTTTCAAGATGACCTTAGATGAAGTAATATTTCCATGTCTTCTCATCGGTCAAATACCACATTTATTCTCTCAAAGTCGAGTTACAGGCAGAACCGCTCAAAAAAATATCTTTGTCCTTACACGGGCCCGATATCGCAAAATAATTAAAAAGGCCACCTTAACCTGGAACAATATTTGAAGTTCTCTTCCAAATAAAAATAAATCCTTTCGTTATCACGCGATGAAACCAACGGTTTCCCGGTTTGGGATGAACCACTTCCACAATATTCAACGAAAAATGATCGAGTATCTGAAGCCGTTGATACGGCCGTCAAGATCAATGACGGAAGTTTTAATTCTGATTTGTGTCGATTTTATAAGCACAAAGACTTTCAGAAATTATTCACTGATAAAGTTACTGTCATAAGTCATGTCCGCAATTTCAAATTATCAGTCATTCTAGGAGACCAGTTTGGTTTTAGAGAAACGAAAAGAAGTTACGTCAAGAAGGTAACAAGAAGTTACATCGCAACAAAAGCACAGGCAATGCCAATAAATTGAAATCACTTGAAATTACCTCAGTTGAGTGAACTTAAATGTAAAGACGGATGATTTTTTGGTTTAACTCTGAATCATTACAAAAGAAAAGAAACACAGCCGAATATACTGAAAGAATGGATTCCTCTTAGCGCTAGGGGTGGAATTGTTAATTTTTGACGACAAAAAGGAAGTAGAGATATTTTGAAATATAACCTACTTCAAATTAAAATGGAAGACGGGATGAGAAAATCGTGGATCGCAAGCTAATTAGCTGGCTGTTGTTCAACTTACCCAAAAACTTGCATGATCGATTCAGAAAAAAAAATAAGAATTACGCTCTGCTAAATCTTACAAGTTTCCCTTTTAATTTTTCTTCAGTATCGGTGGGGAGAAACGTATCTACACTTGTTTCTCCGATTTTGAAATATTTAGGAAATATAATCCGAATGATCTTGAAAAGATGTACGGCCTCCAAAAAACCGCTGCGTAACCTTTGCGGTCACCTTTTTCCGCGCTTCAGTTGCTTCAAAGCAAATTAATATTTTCAATTCCAATATAATTTCTTTAAACCCATTTTATGGTGTCATTAAATCTCATCTAATATAGTAGCTACTAATCAAGTGTGAAACTGTTGGCCGTTTTATATAGTGCAGCAATACCAAAAAACCAAGGACAAGTTTTTCTTTAGAGGACAAACCAAATTTTACAAAAAAAAAAATATAAAGAGCTCAAAACCCCATATATTGAAAATTACTTTCTAGTCAAGATAGAGGCTCTGGTACACTAGTGAACGACAAAATTCTAATAATTTAAAATCTACTAATAGTTTTCATTCTTTTGAGTGTATTTCTGGTTTGAAACACAACGATACTCCTTTGACATTTTTCTTAAGAAATATATTTAAAATGTAGATATTCGAGCAAGAACAAAAAAATCCCAGAGCGTCAAAAAACTACCAACACATGAGTAATTTGTGCTCATAAAAGTAATACATTACAAGGGAATATCCGAAATATTATTGAGGTTTTCGAAGGAAATTTTCAGCTATTTGAGTACCTTTCAGAATAGAATAATACCTGTTTATATCAAGCTCACATCAGTAGCCAAAATATTTTAAAACAAAAACAGCATGGCGCGATTCTCGGAGCGCTGAACATCGTTCGCGCCGGATCTCATTGAGGATCCTTCGTGAAATTTCGGTACTTCATTTCGAGATGACATGACAGGAAGATCACAGGAAAGTAAGGTGAGTACTCCAATAGTTTTACTGACTAGCATTAACAGCGCCTGTCTTATAAGGAGTTTTCACCGAGAAACTCCTTAAGTAAAATCGGCAATTTGTGCTGCTTTGAAAACGGAAGAAAACGAGGAAGTTTCTGCAGGAGAATCAAAAATGAAGATAGATATCAATACCTTTGTGTCATTCCATATAAGTTGTAGCTGATATCCTGGAAGAATATCTGAGCGATTGTTTATGATGTTCACGGCCAGTTGGCTGACGCGAAGAACAGCTTCGCTAGCTTCGGAGGATAGTGAAGAACCAGTCAGCTGACCAGTCATCGGAAACAAACCACCAATGTACAATGTCTTAACAGCGCATACCACGAACAATTCCGAGAAGACAAACACCAACAGAAACCCAACGTTTGAAGACAAACAAAGTTGTATCATTCTTTTCCCTTGCTAATAACTGAGCACGGATTTGTGTCTAATCTAGTGGATGTTTCCATCAACAGGGCGGACGTTTCTAACGTGTCCGCTGCGCTTCACTTTGAAGAAAGAAATTTACAAATGACTTGGGTCTTGAACTGCGAAAGCTCGGTGTTTGCTTAGGAAATGCACGAGTAATCATGATGTCAAGAGACTCTTTAAATAGTTTGTGCGTTGTTTGGCTCGCGGTTCAGAGCGCAACCAAATTTACATACGGTATTTGCTTTAAACCAGGCCAATCATGGCACCCATCATTTTCTAATAACTGATACAGTCTTTAAATGCCGATAT
>NC_090878.1:37105166-37117666 GCF_036669935.1 Montipora foliosa
CGCCCACCTTTTCTTGACAAGCGCTGATTGACGTCTTATCAACAAATTAGCCAATAACAGATAACCTTGTTAACACATGTTGACCTCCGTCAAAACAAACCGAGGCACCGAGGAGACACTGAGCGATGAATGCAGAATTTGTCAGTGTGATTTTAAAGTTAAATTTGTAACGACAGCTTCTCAGCCGGGTAAGAATGGTTATATTTCTTCCGAGAATTTGTTTGAACCATCGAAAATAACAGCCAATTTTCAGACCGTGTAAGCAATCCGTGAGCTCGTAAAATGCGAAATTTAGGAACGTGACTCGTACAAAGTTCGAAGGGTAGTAAGGCTAGCTTGATAATCCACAGTACGTTGTTGGTCATATCATCACGAAATCGTAGATGAAATAGCAAGTAAAAATACTCAAAAAAATCACATGAGTGTTCAAAGGAGCCGCTTTCTTCTCAGAATAAAAGAAAAGAAGATTTGACAGGGGAGCTGCGTAGTTGTCTTCATCTTGTCTCAATTCATGATATATGGCTCAAGCTTACATTCGGCAAGTTTAGCCGAGAATTTGACGACTACAATACAGCATAGTTAGTAGAGAGTTCCCCTCTACTAACTATGAATACAGTTTATTTCCTTGATCCTGAGACAGATATGGATTTTGATCGTTCGCAGGCATTTTATTAATTCATCCTGCGTAAATATAAAGTATCTATTTCAAGCGAACGAAAAGCTTACTTCAATCCAGTCCAAACTTTGCGTCGACAATAAGCGCTGCCAAAGTTTTGGTAAATCACGAATCTTTTGCTTTTAGTGAATTATGGAAACGCTTTTCCAGGGCGGCTTCAGCTGACGCGTAAATAATGTTGAATTTTCCTTGATGGATAGCGTCCAAGCAGTACAGACTTTCGTTTAAACCACAGGCTGTCATTCTCACAGAATTTACCTCAACCACTTACTTGATCGCGTATGACGCTTTGCAATGGAAATCATGATGATACTCGAGAAGCCTGTTCTTCGTTTTCTTTTATTTCGAACTCCGCAAATCATGACAAACATCTGAAAAATTAAGGTGGCTCAAAACAGTCTCAACGCTTCCAAGTAACGCCCTAATTGGAAGGATCAGCGCTACAACGCTGTATCATGTATTTGCAATATTGTCGTACCAAATGAAATACGGATTATTGCTGAACAAGATGCAGTCATTTTTGTGACATAACACGCCACCTTGGCAACGGGGAAGCCCCGTAAAAACATCCTTTATTTTGTCTTTAGTTGCGTATATCTCAAAAATGAACAAGGTGACCCCCAATTTTTATTTCTGAAAGGGAATCATAAGGGCAAGATGAAACGTTCTGCAAAGTTAAACTCCTTAGTGGATTCAGAGCCACCTTAAAAAATTCACAGAATTAAGGTGGCTCTGAATCCGCCAGACAGAACGTTTTTAAACTTTGCAGAAAGTTTCATCTTGTCCTTCTGATTACTTTTCAGGGTGTTTTTACGGGGCTTCCCCATTGCCACGGTGTCAATCATTGTGACTGTGCCGCACCAATCAGAAGCCCCCGCTCGTGGACGAACGGGTTTTTCAAAAAAGGGGGTCTTCTTGTAAGCTTTCCCTCAGTCTCTTGCTCCAACTTTTGCGCTGCCAGTTTGCGGAAAATCGTTTGGGAGCTATTCTTTCGAACAGGAACGCTTGCTACGCAGGCTACAAATATATGAAATAAAAAATGGGGGTCACCGTACTCGTCCAGGACTGAGAAAATAACCATTCCCTGACGGATTAAGCTTGGCGCCAATGAAAATCCGCCATTTTATCAATGTGCCCGCGCTACTGCGCACGTTAGAGGTGTTTTTAAGTAAACTTTATACTTCTTACGGTCAGCTACCATATCTCACAAAAGCCAAACTACAAAAAAACTCGGAAGAACCTTAACTGATGCGACGAAATATTAGTCAGAGTATCATTTTCACAATCCAAAAATTCAGCCTGAATTTGTCCCTCGTTAAATCCACAGGGAGAGCTCCTGAAAGTAAAAAAATGTCAGGCCTTCGTCATTCTTCGCAATGAAGAAACACGTGCACAATGGTGGAATACCTAAGAACACCAAGGCGGTGCGCAGATCAGAAGCGAAAAACTGCCGGTTGTAGATTCCATCATTAAGACCCTAAAGTGAAGAAGGCCATTGCCACGTACTCTATCCCGCAGAATTCAGTAAAAGAATGTCAACTTCTGACTTTTCCCGACTGAATATCTTGGCTATTTCGACCATACGGCAGTATTTTTGGGCCGCAGGGGACTGGCAGCTTTTTGGAATGAGGGGGTCAGAGGAAAAGAATAATGGGCATGGAAGAAATAGTATTTTGTGCTTGTTAACGAGAGCGTGATACATTCCATGTGTATTTGTGTGTGTGTGGGTGCACCATGGCCAGGGGCTGTTCTTGATTAAGGTCGTAGAAGGATCTTGTATTTCGGAGTTGTAGCAATTGTGGTGTTGTTCGACCGTCTTATAAAAAGTAGGAAAAATATAAATATTAGCCCTAGTACCTCATTATACAGTTAACTTAAACGTTTGCCAGTCTGAGGAAACTCGAGCCAAAAAATTGGAATTCGAGACGAATCAATTAAACTGTCACCAAGAATTGAACGCAAATTTGTCGAACTGAAAAATTAAAGAAAAATAGTCAAACTTCCAGCCTCTCAGGCAGTATTCTAAATATCTAAAAATATACTCTTGATATTTTGTATCTAAATTGAATGATTTAATCGAAACAACGGCATTCTTCTGGCTCGAAGTCACCTTGGATAAATTTTATGTAAAACCCTTTGCTCGATCAAGCACATGAAGAGGAAACCGAAACATTATTATTATTATTATGATTTAGTATAAATACACAGGTGATTATTGGTGATTATACAAAATCGCGCGCTCTCATTGGCTCGCTATCTCAGATCGATTATCAGCCGATAATCACCTCGACGGACAAAATGGTTGCCAGTAGTCGTTTTGCCACTGTAAGTGAAGATGATTTCGCGTTGAAATGTTTTTTTTTTCTTCTCTTTTTTGAAATAATCAACCTGTGTATTTATACTGAAACAATTATTTGCCTCAGGCTCAGTGATTATCGGTGACTATTGACCTCGACCTCGTCTCGGTGAATATTCACCGATAATCACTTCGCCTTCGGCGAACAATTGTCAAATATTACTGACGACATAAGAAGCGGCAAGCACAATTACAAGGCAAATTATGTGTTAAAATTTATTGATGCACTTTCGTTTTGACATGAAGTTAAGCAAACGTTTAAGACAAGTGTGGGTTAAACACAAAAACATTCTCCTTGCAGCTGGAGAGGAAGTCATCAACAAATAATTATTAATTTAAACACAGCTTCTATTTTATCTGTTAAGGTGAAATAGCACAATATTTTAGTCAGTTCCTCACTTCACAATTCACTTTAGCAGTTTTTTCGAACCGACTTGAATCCTCAAGTCTTTTTCAGGAAAAATAGTTTTCTCTTCTTTGTGCGAGCTAGTTGTTTTGATAATGTACAGATGACATTTGAAATTTTAAAGGCTAAATTTCAGACCCGTCTTTTTTAATAAACACCAGAATGTACTTTCATTATCTCATTACATATTAATTGAAAGCGGGAAACAGTTAATTTAGAATGTACTTTAAGTATCTCATTACATAATACTTGAAAGCGGGAAACAGTTCTTTTGTAAAATGCCAACGATCAATAACATGACTTCGAGTAGGCGTTATCGTCCCATGCTGGACAGGTGACCAAATTTGTGAATTAACCTTACTTTAAACTTCTTCCTCTCGGGTTCTATCTTCTATAGCAAATTTTTCATTCAGCACAATTACGCAAGTTTAAGAAAAAGTTAGTAAACACGAATACGTTTTCTTGGAAGAAAACATATATGGGCTTTTATTCATAGAGGTCGAGTTCCGTAACTTAACTTCCACTTGTAATTTTTTTCACTTAAATTGTTCGCGCGAGGGCGAAGCATAATGACGTTATTGAATTTAATGGAAAAAATAAAAAGGTGTCGTAACTTGCACTTTGGAGTGTAAAACGGTGTAAAAGGTTGATAACATCTTTATTACATCTATTAGAAATTAATTGGCGCGGGAAAGCATAACATAAAGTCAAAAAGGCTGTGTTGTACACTTAATTTGCTAATGATAGAGCTCTTACTAGGTATAAGAAGCTCTCGGCTGCCTTTGGGCCTTGATAGTTCTCTTCAGACTCATTCAGTCGTTTCAGTCGTTAGCCTACGCATTGAACCTAAACTTGATTTACTGTTAAGTCTTGGTTTTACAAGTTGGTAAGCAAGGTATAGACAAATTGCCCAAGACGAAAAGTGAAAGAGGTATGTCCAAGGTTAGTAATTTAGCGTCTTTCGCGCATTGTACCTTATTTGCCCTGCTTTGAAAGTCTTTTCTCCAGTTGAAATGATGTTTTTGCAGCAACCGGTTTCCTTTTGCCATATTAGCTGGTTTTTGTTAAAAACGGTAACAAAAGGTTGGTATAAGTTTAAGTTTAATAAAGCTTCTTACCAATGTACAAAAGAAAATATATATACAAAAGTACAATAGGTAAAGGAAAGCAATAGGGGGAAACTGACTTTCCATATAAAAACTGCTCTCCAAAAATAAAAGTTAAAACAATTAAGAATAGTATATCTGATATAGAATTTCCCAATGTGTATACGAAATATAAAAGACCTATCTATTTACAAAGATAATTAAGTAGTAAAGTTTTAAACGAGCTTAAGCTGGAAGGAGACATAACTGAGTTAGATAAAGAGTTCCAGTCATTAACGTAACGGCTAAAAAATGAAAATTTAAAATAGTTTGTCCTTGCTGCTTTAGGCCTAATATTAAAGTCATGGTTACTTCTAGTTCTTGTTGGGCCAGTCAGATCCACATATGCAGTATATAGTCAATATCAGAATAGCCATGAATTATCTTGTAAAGCTGAAGCAAGCAGAGGTATTTCCTTCGAAGCTCCAATGATGACCAGTTTAGTTCAATGAGCCTTTCAGAGTAAGGTTTATCAGATCCACATATCAATCGAGTAGCACGACGCTGGATGGATTCAATACTGTGTATGTGTTTAACCAAATAAGGGTTCCACACTGTGCAGGCATATTCCAAAATAGGAAGAACTAAAGCATTAAAAGCTGTTTTAATTGCCACAAGATCTTTGGGCCCAAATGTTCTCCTTATTAGACCCAACACTCGATTTGCCTTACCAACAATGTCATTAATATGAGCGTCCCACCTTAAAGAAGATTCAATCCAAATACCCAGATGCTTATGTTTATCTACAGCTCATTTATCACATACTGATGAACTAAAGGACATTTAGACTTGGTAACATGTAGGGCCTTACACTTTTCGGGATTCAGCGTGACAGGTCACCCTGAAACTCAACACAATCATCTACAAATGCGATGTTACGATAAAGTACACTGTCATCAGCAAAAAGCTCTGCACTACAGCTTACATTTAGGGAGAAGTCATTTATATACAGCAGGAAAAGAAGTGGCCCTAATATACTCCCTTGACGGACACCAGATATATCACTTCATTTACCTTCTTGTTTTTTAACTAACGGTAAATAAAATTTAAACTAACTTGAAATGAGAATAAAACTAAAAAAAACAGGATGACTATATTCGTGCAAAGCTGTAACAGTTTGTCCAGTTTCCCCAATGGTTGTCATCTCCTTCGCTTTTCTTCTCTTAATCTCCTTTTGTTCTTTATTTTCGTACTCTAAGGCATTTTTAATTGACATTTCAAAATTTCAAACTTTAAGAAATGTTAAAATTTTCTCATTCGTTGTGCGCTTTATTCTTGTATTCTAAAACGTTATTGTCGTTGCTCGGATTTTTATGCAAATATTTTAGTCTGTTATTATTTCAAAAATGTTGTCGGTCAAATCCATTCTCAGGTTGAATCCGTTTTTACCTTATAGGTTAAATTCGTGATCTGCATTTTACCTAGGTTGAATGTGCACTCTACCTTGATAGGATTAAAAACACCAATACCTTCCCTCAAGCTCTGTCTTACGCATCTCAACACATCTTCTTAATGTTTCATATATATCATCTTATCGGCTTCTGCATTCATAGACTGATCGATTTAGTGTCAACATTACAACAAAGTTAGGGAACAAAGAACTGTACTGTGTACTTACCGGTTATCGAGCTCCGGCCTTCCAGATCTATAGTCCTGTGTCTTCATCACTACACTACGACGACGAACATGCGCAACCCAACACAGTTCTTTTCATAAATTACTTTTGTATGGTAAGCCAATTGATATCTACGTCTAAAAACCAAACCTAATTCTAACCTGACCCTAATTTTTCTCTAAGCTTAATTTAGGCTTCAAAAAAGTTACTTCAATCTATCTAAGTGCGTATTCAACCTAGGTAAAATGAGGATCACCAAGTTAACCTAAGTTAAAAAGGATTCAACCTGAGAACGGATTTTACCGGCAACATATATGCGGAATTTTATGATCTTGAACTTGGACTTGAACATTTAAAGGACTCGACAAATTAAAAATGTAGTCTATATGTATCAAATTATTGGCACATATCGTTTGAAGAAAAGAGCCAAGTTTGTCGAAACCTATACATAGTCAAAACATTTCAATTTCCGCTATTTAACGAACGTGTAACAGGTATAGATTATTTTCGGTCTTTCAGTTAACGTAGAACAGCATTGAAGTATTGAAGTATTTTGGGGTAGATTATAAAGAACCTACAAGGAAAAAGGTAAGCAAAAGTCAACGATTTTGTGTGCGCTTTTACAAGACATTTAGCAAACTAACTCGGAAAACAACCCAGAAATGTGTGCATGGGGTTGAAACGTTGTCTTCTCAAAGATAGCGTCCACTTGTGGATCAATATTCAGACTCATCAACTCAAGCCTTTGTGCTCGATGTCAATGCGCCACTTAGAGGCCGCTTTTATTGGTTCTATTCTGTGTCACTTCATTTTCAGCTGCTTTATCAAACAATCATGATAAAATACATTTTAGCACGGAATGTTACTAATACGAAGTGTATTCGTTCATTGCTTTAAAGCGAGATTGCGTGTATATGAATAATCACGATGTTTTCGTGCAAATTGGGACAAAAAAATATTGTAAGTTTTCTAAAAGCCAACTAAACTGCACAAGCCCAGAGGTCTTAAATTTATCAGTGTTTAATTTTTTCAAATTGTACGAAAAAAAAATTGTGGCTACTTATTGATATTAAATAAAAGAAAAGTTATGATAATTGTGCAGGGGACTCACATTTGATTGGTTATCTGTGATTATTGGCCAATCAGAATGCTTAGTTTGTTACCTTCGATTTTCTTACCGAATTACCTCTTTCCTCTTTTTTGTATTGCGTTACCGAACAACCGCATTTCTCTTAGCCGATCACAAACTATCCTAATGTTCTAATCGTCGTTTTCTTTCTTCACGTAGATGGCCAATGATTCTCATCACCAAAACAGAACAGTTACTCCAAATTTCGAGCGCTTTTCTTCATCCGAGTGCATTGCCTGGCTGACAGTACTTAACATCGAAGCTGTTGCTATAGTGACCATGAATGCCCTTACAATCATTATTTACCTGAAAGAGCAAATCCTTCGCAAGCGTAGCATGTACCTGGTGATCAGCCTGGCGGTTGCAGACATGTTTGTTGCATACATCTTGATCACTGAGAGTTTGTTATTGGGCTTCAATTGTAACTTGTGGACGATAAACCTGTTCAGGAGCTTTGACATCATCACATGTTTTGCAAGTTTGGCGCATTTCTTTACAGCAGCCTCTGTAGCAAACCTTGCTGCTATTTCTTTGGAGAGGATGCACGCAACTTTTCGTCCATTCAAGCATCGCCTCCTGAAAAAGAAGATATTTGGAGCAGCTGTTGCGGGTGTTTGGTTTACAGCTGCCCTGTCTACAGCTATCACTTGTTCAAAACGTTTCCTGGGCCGCTCAGATATCACTACTATTTTTCAAGGGCAAGCATCATACCTCGCGCTGCGAGACGAATTAATTAAACTGTCACCAAGAATTGAACGCAAATTTGTGGAACTGAAAAGTTAAAGAAAAATAGTAAAACTTCCAGCCTGTCAGGCAGTATTCTAAATATCTAAAAATATACTCTTGTTATTTTGTATCTAAATTGAATTATTTAATCGAAACAACCGCATTCTTCTGGCTCGAAGTCACCTTGGATAAATTTTAGGTAAAACCCTTTGCTCGATCAAGCACATGAAGAGGAAACCGAAACATTATTATTATTATTATTATTGTTATTATTATTATTTAGTATAAATACACAGGTGATTATTGGTGATTATACAAAATCGCGCGCTCAGTGATTAGGCTCAGGCTCAGTGATTATTGGTGAATATTCACCGATAATCACTTCACCCTCTGCCAATAATTGTCATTTAGTATAAATACACAGGTGATTATACAAAATCGCGCGCTCTCATTGGCTTGCTATCTCGGATTATGAGCCGATAATCACCTCGACCGAGAAAATGGCTGCCAGTAGTCGTTTTGCCACTGTAAGTTGAAGATGATTTCCCGTTGAAAGGTTTTTTTTTTTTCTTTTTTGAAATAATCACCTGTGTATTTATACTAAAACGATTATTCGCCTCAGGCTCAGTGATTATCGGTGAATATTCACCTCGACTTCGTCTCGGTGAATATTTACCGATAATCACTGAGCCTGAGGCGAATAATTGTTACATATTACTGACGACATTAGAAGCGGCAAGCACAATTATAAGGCAAATTATGTGTTAAAATTTATTGATGCACTTTCGTTTTGACATGAGGTTAGGCAAACGTTTAAGACAAGTGTGGGTTAAACACAAAAACATTCTCCTTGCAGCTGGAGAGGAAGTCATCAAGAAATATTAATTTAAACACAGCTTCTATTTTGTCTGTTAAGGTGAAATAGCACAATATTTTAGTCAGTTCCTCGCTTCACAATTCACTTTAGCGTTCTTTTCGAAGCGACTTCAATTCTCACAGGACTTTTTCAGGAAAAAATAGTTTTCTCTTCTTTGTGGGAGCTACTGTAGTTGTCTTGATAATGTACCGATGACATTTGAAATTTTAAAGGCTAAATTTCAGACCCGTCTTTTTTAATTAACACTAGAATGTACTTTCATTACCTCATTACATATTACTTGAAAGCGGGAAACAGTTCGTTCTTTTGTAAAATGCCGACGATCAATAACATGACCTTGAGCAGACGTTATTGTCCCATGCTGGACAGGTGACCAAATTTGTGAATTAACCTTACTTTAAACTTCTTCCTCTCGGGTTATATCTTCTATAGCAAATTTCCATTCAGGGCAATTACGCAAGTTTAAGAAACAGCTAGTAAACTCGAATACGTTTTCTTGGAAGAAAATATATATCGGCTTTTATTCACAGAGGTCGGGGTCCGTAACTTAATTTACACTACTAATTTTTTCCACTTAAATGGTTCGCGTGAGGGCGAGGCACAATGACGTCACTGAAGTTCATTGAAAAATAAAAAGGTGTCGTAGCTTGCACTTTGGAGTGTAAGACAAGGTTGATGACAAATTGCCCAAGACGAAACCTGAAAGAGGTGTGTCCAAGGTTAGTAATTTAGCGTCTTAAAAGCAAGCATTGTACTTTATTTGCCCTGCTTTGAAATTCTTTTCAACAGTTGAAATTAATAGGTTTCGCAGCAACCGGTTTCCTGTTATCATATTGGCTGGTTTTTGTTAAAAACGGGAACAAAAGTCTGCTATATTACTTCATTTACCTTCTTGATTTTGAACAAACGGTAAACAAAATTTAAACTTAATTGAAATGACAATAAAACTAAGAAAAACAGGATGACTATATTCGTGCAAAGCTGTAACAGTTTGTCTATTTTCCCTATTCGTTGTCTTCTCCTTCGTTTTTCTTCTCTTTCATCTCCTTTTATTCTTTATTTTCGTCGGTACTCTAAGGCATTTTTTATTGACATTTCAAATTTCAAACTTTAAGAAGTGTTAAATTTTTTTTCATTCGCTTTTCGTAACTTAATTTGCGCTTTATTCTCGTATTCTAAAACCTTATTGTCTTTGGTCGGATTTTTAAGCCAATACTTTAGTGTGTTATTGTTTTAAAATTGTATATATGTTGTCGGTCAAATCCGTTTTCACGTTGAATCCGTTTTAATTTTTACCTTATAGGTTAAATTCGTGATTCGTATTTTACCTAGGTTGAATATGCACTCTACCTTGTTAGGATTGAAAACACCAATACCTTCCCTCAAGCTCTGTCTTACGTATCTCAAAACACCTTCTTAATGTTTCATATTATATCATCTTATCACCTTCTGCATTCATACCCCTATCGATTTAGTGTCAACATTACAACAAAGTTAGGGAGCAAAGAACTGTACTGTGCACTTACCGTTGATCGCGCTCGGACCTTCCAGATCTGTAGTCCTGTGTCTTCACCACTACATTACGACGACGAACATGCGCGACCCAACACAGTTCTTTTCATAAATCACTTTTGTATAATAAGTCAATTGATATCTAGGCTTAATTTAGGCTTCAAAACAGCTTCTTTAATCTATCTGAGTGCGTATTCAAACTGGGGAAAATGAGGATCACCAATTTAACCTACAATTGTAGGTTAAAACGGATTCAACCTGAGAACGGATTTTACCGGCAACATATATGCGGAATTTTATGATCTTGAACTTGGACTTGAACATTTAAAAGACTCGACAAATAAAAAGTGTAGTGTATATGTATCAAATTATTGGCACATACCGTTTGAAGAAAAGAGCCAAGTTTCGAAACCTATACATAGTCAAAACATTTCAATTTCCGCTATTTAACAAATGTGTAACAGGTATAGATTATTTTCGGTCTTTCAGTTAACGTAGAACAGCATTGAAGTATTGAAGTATTTTGGGGTAGATTATAAAGAACCTACAAGGAAAAAGGTAAGAAAAAGTCAACGATTTTGTGTACGCTTTTACAAGACATTTAGCAAACTAACTCGGGAAACAGCCCAGAAATGTGTGCATGGGGTTGAAACATAGAGTGTTTCCCCAACATTGTCTTCTCAAAGATAGCATCCGCTTGTGGATCAATATTCAGACTCATCAACTCGGGCTTTTGTGCTCGATGTCAATGCGCCACTTAGAGGCGGCTTTTATTGGTTCTATTCTGTGTCACTTCATTTTCAGCTGCTTTATCAAACGATCATGATAAAATACATTTTAGCACGGAATGTTACTGATACGAAGTGCGTTCGTTCATTGCTTTAAAGCGAGATTGCGTGTATATGAATAATCACGATGTTTTCGTGCAAATTGGGACAAAAAAATATTGTAAGGTTTCTTAAAGCCAACTAAACTGCACGAACCCAGAGGTCTTAAATTTATCAGTGTTTAATTTTTTGAAATTGTACGAAAAAAAATTGTGGTTACTTATTGATATTAAATAAAAGAAAAGTTATGATAATTGTGCAGGGGACTCACATTTGATTGGTTATCTGTGATTATTGGCCAATCAGAATGCTTAGTTTGTTACCTTCGATTTTCTTACCGAATTACCTCTTTCCTCTTTTTTGTATTGCGTTTTCTAACAACCGCATTTCTCTTAGCCGATCACAAACTATCCTAATGTTCTAATCGTCGTTTTCTTTCTTCACGTAGATGGCCAATGATTCTCATCACCAAAACAGAACACTTCCTCCAAATTTTGAGCCCATTTCTTCATCCGAGTGCATCGCCTGGCTGACAATATTTAACATCGAAGCTGTTGCTATAGTGACCATGAATGCCCTTACAATCATTATTTTCCTGAAAGAGCCAATCCTTCACAAGCGTACCTCGTACCTGGTGATCAGCCTGGCGGTTGCAGACATGTTTGTTGCATACATCTTGATCACTGAGAGTTTGTTATTGGGCTTCAATTGTAACTTGTGGACGATAAACCTGTTCAGGAGCTTTGACATCATCACATGTTTTGCAAGTTTGGCGCATTTCTTTACAGCAGCCTCTGTAGCAAACCTTGCTGCTATTTCTTTGGAGAGGATGCACGCAACTTTTCGTCCATTCAAGCATCGCCTCCTGAAAAAGAAGATATTTGGAGCAGCTGTTGCGGGTGTTTGGTTTACAGCTGCCCTGTCTACAGCTATCACTTGTTCAAAACGTTTCCTGGGCCGCTCAGATATCACTACTATTTTTCAAGGGCAAGCATCATACCTCGCGCTGCTATTGTGTTGCCTTTTGATCATCGTTGTTTCTTACACGTCCATCGCGACTAAATTTAACTGTGGAACGCATCCTCAGCATCATGGTGCAATCAGAAGAGAAAGAAAACTGACCAAGACATTGTTCATTGTAACAATTGTATCGTTAATACTAGTGATGCCATTTCCATTTTTCGTGTTTCTTTCTTCTGTTACTTCAAGCGAAATGTTTGAAATCATTTCT
>NC_090878.1:37127666-37130166 GCF_036669935.1 Montipora foliosa
TCTGTAAAATTTAAGAAAACTCTAAAGGTGAAAAAAAAATTTAGAGACATACTTCGAAAAAACTGATTTTTCTGTAAAACAGGCCTACTGATTTTTTGAATGGGAAGATTTCACTGTCCTCCCTCCTTTTCAGAAAAAGACAATTGATGCTGATTTTAAGGCTCAAAGAAATGCATTATATTGCCGTCATGGCAACGGTATTTTGGAAGAAAATGTAATATGAGAAATCTATGATGGGTACTTAATACTCTGGCCAAATTTTGTCTTGATATGATTACCCTAACTATATCAAAGAACAGATTATATTTATTTGTGTGGAAAAAGGAGGAACTATTCATGAGAAGTATTGATGATGGTCATTGATGCATTTCGAACCTTACACTAGTTAGAAATAGTGGATGATTACGCTCAGTTAAAATTCTAACTTAGTAGCTACTTAAGGTTTGAGATGGAGAAACGTTGTCATCCTCCCCTCCTCCATCACAAAAACCTTCAAACTATGAAGGTATCTCTATCACGAAAATTTAACCGAGAGCCTAAAGTCTTTCGAGTCTTCGAAGCCGAGCGGAACGTTGCTATGAAAATCAGCAATGGATAGCCTGTGTTCATGGTCAAGTGGCATGGATATTGTTCGAGCCAAAACACGTCAGCTGAAAGAGGACAAGTTAAAACATGCTCTCGTAGTTCACCAGTTTCCAAACAAGTCGTGTTGATAGAATGTTTTTTGCCAGTTTGGTGTTTTGCTTGAAAAAAAATAATAACTCAAATGACATACAGACCTTTAGTCACTGTGCAGACACCAGAAAACGTAACTTCAAGTAGCGAGGAAGACCTCACAACGGGACAACTGAAGTGCAATGCTTCCTCTGAGTCATTTATTCTTTAGACCAAAAATTAATAAATTGCGTTGGGCAATTTGTCAATATCTTGTTTGACAGCTTGTAAAACCAAGACATAACATTAGATTGGTTTTGGCTTCTTGATACTTATGTCAGTATTAAGGCGTAACCTGACAACAACTAAATGATTCTGAAGTTATTGAGTATTGACACACAAAGACAGCCGAGAGCTTTTTTTTTTTCACTAAGGAAGTTCTCTAACATTGCCAAATTAAGCGCAGTGTATTCTACAGCACAGCCTATTTGACGTTTAACACTTTTAAGTAAAGGTTTCTTAAAATAATTTGAAGTAAAAACTAACGGTAAAAACACTCGACGTTTCAACCGAACTTCGGTCATCATCAAGCTAAAAGTGAAGATAAAAATTTTGCATAAGTATAAAGATAAAACAAAGAAGCACTCTTATGTGCCCAATGATCTTACAAGGAATTCTACCATCTTAAAAAGTGCAAGAACCAGTTTGACCCTCCATTTATGAAACGTTTTTTTATTTTATTAATGAACTGAAACCATATCTCCATGTACAGTCAGACTCAGTTCGTGCGAAAGTTTTTTAATTCTAATTGTTATTCTTGCATGTTTTTTTAACACCCTTTTTTTACATTTTCATACTTTACATACTTTTACTTCTTTGTTTTATATTTATACTTATGCAGAAAAAAAATATCCTCACTTTTAGCATGATAATGACTGAAGTTCGGTCGAAACATCGCGTGTTTGTACCGCTAGTTTTTACTTCAAACACTTTTAAGTCTATGGAAAGTATGGTATTTGACTACAAATAGATATAATAAAAAACGTTTTGCCAACCTTGTTTTCTCACTATAATGTGCAAGTCATTTCCTTTTAACTTATTTTTTCGAGTCCATTGATGGCTTTAGCGGGGGTTGGGAAGGGGGGGGGGGACCTTTGTGTATATGACGCATATATTTTATCAAAGAAAGAGTATTCTTGTTCAGTGTTTTCTGAAACTTGTGGACTTGTGTTGAATGAATATTCCGGATAGAAGAGATAACCCAAGACGAAGAACTTTAAATTTCTGTTAATCAAAAATCCTGACCTGAAATGGGATAAATGAGCGCCATGTCACCACTCGTTGACATTTTACAGAACAATTAACTGTCGACGATTTTCAAGGAATGCCTGGGTTATTAAAAGTAAGTACATTCCAGCGTTTACTAAAAGGACTGTGTTTGATCCGTAAATTACCAAGACAATTAGCTCGCTCAGAACGAAGAAAATTAATTTTCCTGAGAAAGTCTGGGCAATAGGAGGCGCTTCGAAAAAAGGCTAAAGTGAACTGAAAAATGATTAACTGACTGAGATCCAAAGGCCGAAAATATTCTGTTCTGCTGTTTCACTTAATTGAAAAACATAAGCTGAGTGTAAAAAATAAGCGGCGAAGGTTACGTCACGGACCTCGACCTTGTTGAATGAGACGTATATATTTTATCAAAGAAAGAGTATTCTTGTTTAGGGACTGTGCAATAATTATCAGGAAGGGGGGGGGGGGGGGGTCCTAAAATGAGCTTCACCAAAGGAAAAATTAGATAGGTCCCCCCCTCCAGCAGCGTCAAGATTAGCTGTGACCCCCCCCCCTC
>NC_090878.1:37142666-37157666 GCF_036669935.1 Montipora foliosa
GACAGACTTCTTGTAAGGGGTGTTAGGCATTTGTTTACCCTTGTTTTCGGACCCTAGCCTTTTCTGGTAGCCTAACTGGCAATTGGCCCACATGCCTTGTTGGGTACGTTAGTGAACGATTTTCAGTTTTTTCCCGGTGCTCAGCCTCTGCGGTCCTTCAGTGTTCCCTGTTCCAGTTATTCGTTGATCAGAGATTTATTTAGTTTCCGCAGCCCAACTGGCAGCTTAACTGGCAGCTTTACTGGCAGTCTAACTGACACTAAGCCTGCGTGCTTAAACGGGGGATTCAGGTCGATATCGACCAGATGTAGCAGTCCTTTCAAGTTCTTTTGGAGAAAGCTAGTTTATTTACGAGTGTTGTAAAGGTTGGTTCTCGCCAAGCCGTCCCAAAATAAACTTATTTGCCTTTACATTTTGTCTGTTGATGTTGTGTAGTGGAGTCTAAATCTCCATCTATCATGTTTTTACGGCATTGAGAATGAATGAAATTAAAGCAAACACATCGTCAGTTTTTCTTGAAGTCACCTTGGATCAATTTTAGGAAAACCCCAAGCAAACCAAATCAGGGCTTTCTTTTTTTTTTGCAATGTTTAAAGCCGATCACGCTTCCTTGACTGTAATGGAAACGCTATTGTTTTCCATATAAAGCGATAATCCTTTACAACAGGATATTTTATAAGACGTTTATAAGAAAAGGGGCAGCAATGGTTCTAAAATTCCGGATCACTACGGACCATTTTAAACGAGACTTACTTAATCTTGTTCAAAGTTTTCTTAATTTGGATTTCGAGAACGCTCCGTATGAATGAAACACGTGAATTGCAAACCTCAAGCTTGGATCTTTCGACTTTGTAAACAGTTCCGTCTTCCGTTAGCAGGAGTTTACGCTTCTGGCCTTTATGTTCGACAGACTTAACGTTGAGGGCTTTGAGCACGCCCCGTTTTTCTCCGCTAACAACAGAGGCACCTTTTCGGAGTCTAGCTAGTGCACCAGCCCAGTCACCGGGCTGAACGATCTTACACACGCAAACATTTATTTCTGTTTGTAACGATCTTACACATATCTGTGATTGGTTTCTTGTTTTTGAGTCAAGTTGGAGTCAACTTTTTTCTGTGATGCAGATAAGCATAGAAACAGAACGTGCATTTCAAATGCTTTATTAAATTAAACAAAACCATCTTATTACAAGTTTATCGTTTCGGCGCAAATTACTTTACGCAATACTTAACTAATATTCCTGCCGCCATGGACGCTCTTAGCAGATAAGAACTTGTTTGCTATATTTGAGAAAACTGTTCTCTTTAAACAAACGAACGACACAACATAATCGTAACAGTCATTACCTTAATCCAAAAAAAAAAAAGTTGTTTTGAAAAAAATTCTGGAACATTGGCTTCGCGCTGAACAAGATTAATCCTACAGCTGTCATGGAAAACTGCATATCGTTCCTCCAGCGCTGAGGAGAGGCGAGTTGTTCCTTCACTTTGGCGCATTCGTTTTACCTTTATACCTGTAAGGTGTTGTGTAAATTGTTTTTTAAGCAGGCGTAGGAGTTACCAGTTTTCGCAATCTAGTACACAAGAGTTTTTTCAACACATTTGTCCGGCCTTTACAATATTTTCCAGCTTGGATGTTTTCACTTTGTAAACAGTGCCGATTAGTACATTTCGAGTGAGATTGGTTAGGTACCTTTTCTCCGAGCAAATCTGAGCAGGCCCCTGTATGCTATAGGGGGAGCAACTGACAAAAAAAGAGCAACTCCGAAGAACTCCGTGCATAGACTAGTGGGTCCCTGTAGGGGTACATGTTCAAACTTGCCCCTAATTTATGCACACCCTTTGCCTCCTCATCTAGTGTACGTACGTGACTTGCATCTCATCAACCAAACACTAATTTATGCGACACGGGATCCACGTGTTGTTAAACGTGTTAGGGTTACGCTGTGTTGCGTTATGTCCCGACTTGCCCTAATTTATGCACGCCTTGCGCCAGTTGCTGGGGTTTAGGGTTAGGGACAGGGTTAAGGTTGTGGAGCTTAGGGTTAGGTATACCCCCACTTGGTATACTACTGTTAAAGGGAAGCTTTGTGTTGGACGGTTTACGGTCCCATGGGTGAGCCTAGTGATGACAGTGTTTATGTTGTAAGTAAAATCGGTTCTCAGGTTGAACCCGTTTTAACCTAGGTTAAATTCGTGATCCGCATTTTACTCAACCTTGCATAAACCTCCTCTAAAAAGGAGACTAATACCTTCCCTCCTCAAGCTCTGTTTTACGCAACTCAACACATCTTCATAATCTTTGGTATCATCTTATCGGTTTCTGTATTCATACACTTATTAATTCAGTTTCAACATTACAGCATAGTAAGGGAACAAAAAACTGTACTTTACATTAAGCGGTACTCGAACTCGCGCCCTCCAGATCTTTAGTTCTGTTTTCACCACTACACTACAACGACAAACATGCTCAATCCAACAAAGTTCTTATCATTTTTTACTTTTCTATTATTGGTCAATTAATATCTATGTATAACAACCAAAACTAATCCTAACCTGACCCTAATTTTTCTCTAGGCTTAAGTTAGGCTCCAAAATAGTTTCTTTAATCTCTTTTAAACTCTTAGCTTTCAGGCATGACAATTTGTTTCTCTAAGACTTGCCAGGGGTCTAAAGTTTGATGACGTCAAACGCGCGCTCAGCTATTTTGCAAGTCCATTTCTCGCGTGGCTGTTTTTGTTCGCGTCATGCAGCTCTCCAAACCATGTGACACTGTGACACAAATACATACAAACATCAAGTTTATTATTTATCATTATTTTATTAGAAAGTTAGTAATTTATCGCAAACGTGACTTTCGAGCCAAAAAACATAAGATAAAAAAGAGCAAACAATTCCTTACAAACTTCAATATATTTGAATGGACAAAATCTTAGCATGCATGCATTTCCACAAATACTCCTTTATATTAACTTGAATAAAGTGTTTCCAATTAAAAACAAAGAGAGAAGTGGCACGAAAAATTTAAACCCTCAGTTTTTATATACTTGGTAAACACATGTTCATCAGTTAACTGAGTGAAATCTCACAACTTTCAAGTCATTAAGAGGAAAAACCTTAAATGGCTCCGGGCGAGATCTACAACGCAATAAGAAAAACAGAGCTCTTTTGAACTCTGGCATTTTTAATGCATATAACAATGGATTTATAACAGAGTTTGAGTAAAATAAGCAAGCCGCTAATGATTATATTAAATGGAGCTATGTTGGATAAGAAATTGTTTCAAATATTTCATCTAAAGAAACGTAAACACAAATTTCGAGAATTGTAAAAGACAGCACTAGTATTAACGATACAATTGTTACAATGAGCAGTGTCTTGGTCAATTTTCTTTCTCTACTGATTGCACGTTGTGGATGAGTTCCACAGTAAAGTTTAATAGCAATGGACGAGTAAGAAACAACGACGATAAAAAGGCAACACAATTGCAATGAGAAGTATGATGCTAGCACGTGAAAGAAAGTAGTGATATCTGAGCGGCCCAGGAGAAATGGTGAAAAAACGATAGCTGAAGACAGGGCAGCTGTAAACCAAACACCCGCAGCAGCTGCTCCAAATATCCTCTTTTTGATGAGGCGATGCTTGAATGCGCTCCAAAGAAATAGCAGCAAGGTTTCTCACAGAGGCTGCTCGAAATACGTACTGCAAACTGAAAATGACTGTTGAGATCTCAAAGCCCCTGAACATCTTAATCCTCCAAAGGTTTCGATCGTCACCCAATCACCAAATGTCAACGATGAACGTGTATGTGACAAACACGTCTGCAACCGCCAGGCCCGGGGGAAGGGAGGGGGGGGAATACTGCCATATATGGGCTATATAGGTATGTGCCGCCGTGAAGGGTATGGTTTTCAAGCAGTTTACTCTAGCATAGGGTATACAAATCAGAGCGTTTGGGTCTAGAATAGGGTATAATTTTTCACGAAACTGACCAGTTGGTTGAAGATTTTATCTAGACTAAGGAAACCAGGAATTGCTACACAAAAATATGAAAAAATGAAATCGGCAAGTTTAAATTTTCACGACTCAGCCTCAACAGCGTTGACAGATGACTATCATAAAACGCTATTGGATATTATTAACTGTCAAAAATCGGGATTCAGACGGAAATCGGTGGAACTAATACTGGTTAAAATTTAACAATTTATTGTCTTGATAATGCGTACGTACGTGCTTGGCATTGCTGGACATGTATAAATAAATCATTTCAAAGTCTCATCAATGCAAAGTCTCGCATTTACCATTCGCCACCCCTCAAATTGTATGAAAACATCGTGATTATTCGTATACACACAATCTGCTTTTAAAGTGATGAACGAATGCACTTCGTTTTAGTAACATTCCTTGCTAAAATGCATTTCATTATGATCGTTTGATAAAAAAAGCTGCAAATGAAGTAACACAGAGAGAACCAATAAAAGCGGCCTCTAAGTGGCGAACCGACATCAAGCACAAACGCCCGAGTTGATGACTTTGAATATTGATCCACAAGTGGACGCTATCGTTGAGAAGACAATGTTGGCAAACAACCTATGTTTCAACTCTATGCACACATTTCTTAGCACACACAAAATCATTGCATTTTGTTTTTTTCTTTTGTTTGTTCTTAAAGGTTCTTTATAATCTTCCCAAAATACTTCGATGCCTTTATACGTCCCTTTAACTGAGAGATCAAAGTAATTTATACCTCTTACAAGTTTGTCACAGAGCGGAAATCGAAATGTTTTGACCATGTATAGGTTTCGAAACTTGGCTCTTTTCTTCAAACGATATGTGCCAATAATTTGATACATATACACTACACTTTTTATTTGTCGAGTCCTTTAAATGTTCAAGTCCAAGTTCAAGATCATAAAATTCCCCTTATATGTTGCCGGTAAAATCCGTTGTTAGGTTGAATCCGTTTCAACTTAGGTTAAATTGGTGATCCTCAGTTTACCTAGGTTGATTACGCACTCAGATAGATGGAAGAAACTTGTTTGAAGCCTAAATTAAGCCTGCAAAATTAGGGTCAGGTTAGAATTAGTTTTGGTTTTTATACATAGATATCAATTGACTTTATTATACAAAAGTAATTAATGAAAAGAACTGTGTTGGGTTGCGCTTTTTCGTCGTCGTAGTGTAGAGGTGAAGACACATCAGGACTATAGATCTGGAAGGTCCGAGCTCGATCACCGGTAACCTCGATCACCTCGATCACCGGTTAAGTGCACAGTACAGTTCCATGTTCCCAAACTTTGTTGTAATGTTGAGACTAAATGAAGGCAGAAACCGATAAGGTGATATGAAACATTACACGAATCATCATCCCGTTTTTCTTAGTTTTATAGTCATTTCAAGTTAGTTTAAATTTTATTTACCGTTTGTTCAAAATCAAGAAGGTAAGTGAAGTAATATACCAGGCTTTTGTTCCCGTTTTTAACAAAAACCAGCCAATATGATAACAGGAAACCGGTTGCTGCAAACTTTTTTAATTTCAACTGTTGAAAAGACTTTCAAATCAGGGCAAATAATGTAAAATGCTTTTAAGACGCTAAATTAATAACCTTGGACACACCTCTTTCAGTTTTCATCTTTGTCGTAAACCTTGTCTTACACTCCAAAGTGCAAGCTACGACATCTTTTTATTTTTCCTATTAAATTCAGTGAGGCCATTGTTCTTCGCCCTCACGCGAACCATTTAAGTTGAAAAAATTAGTGGTGTAAGTTAAGTTACGGACCTCGACTTCTGTGAATAAAAGCCGGTATATATTTTCTTCCAAGAAAAAGTATTCGAGTTTACTAGCTGTTTCTTAAACTTGCGTAATTGCGCTGAATGAAAATTTGCTGTAGAAGATCGACCCGAGAGGAAGAAGTTTAAAGTAAGGTTAATTCACAAATTTGGTCACCTGTCCAGCATGGGCAATAACGCCTGCTCAAGGTCATGTTATTGATCGTCGGCATTTTACAAAAGAAAATAACTGTTGCCCGCTTTCAAGTAATATGTAATGAGGTAATGAAAGTGCATTCTAGTGTTTATTTAAAAAGACGGGCCTGACATTTAACCTTTCAACTTGATCAGTACATTGCCAGGACTGTCAAAAACTAGCTCGCACAAACAGGTGAAAATCATTTTTCCTGAAAAAGACTTAAGAATTGAAGTCGCTTCGAAAAAAATGCTAAAGTGAATTGTGAAATGAGCAACAAACTAAGATCCAAAGAAAAATAAATAAAATATTGTGTTCTGCTGTTTCGCCTTGAGTGACAATATAGAAGCTGTGTTTAAATTCATATTCGTTGATGACTTCCTCTCCAGCTGCATGAAAAACGGTTTTGTGTTTAACCCATTGTTAAGAGCACTTGTCTCAATCAAAAGTTGCAACACATAATTTGCCTTATAATTGTCCTTGTCGCTTCTTATGTCGTCAGTAATATATAATATTAGAAAACAGTCCTAAGAAAATACGCGCGCTGATTGGTTAAAAATCGTGTTTCTATAACTCGATGGCACGATCTGTTGACGTAGTGATGGCGCGGGCAAAGAAAATTTACATTTTGATAATTAGAGTTAACAAGTAGTTTTCCTTTTTCTTGTCGTGTTGTTTTCTAAAAGAAATAGAAAACATGTACTCCGCGTTTCTATCGAGTTATAGAAACACTCGTGAAAGTTTGGGAGAACTCGAAAAACAGCATTTCTCGTTCTGCCCAACTTTCACTCGTGTTTCTATAACTCAATAGAAACACGGTACATGTTCTCTATTTCTTAAATAATAATAATAATAATAATAATAATAATAATAATAATAATAATAATAATAATAATAATAATAATAATAATAATAATAATAATAATTCCAGCTATAAGTTCTTGGGTGTGAGTGAATCGACCTTGCAAGACGAGAAGCTAGCACTTGCAGTTGCAGCAAGGTATACTTACAGAGGCTCTCAGTGATCTGGACAAGCCCTCTATCTGATGCGAACCGTGTTAAGGCCAAGAACCAGTTCGCCTTGCCCGTCTTAACCTACCTGATGTGGACGCAGCACTGGCCTTTGACTGAGCTGAGAGAGATTGACAGAGAGACGAGGAAGGTAGTCAGTGAAAATGGCGGTAGGCACCAAAACCACTGTATGAATCTACCCAAGCGCAGGCTTTCTGGGATGTCTCAGTCTATGCAGAGCATACTACGGTGCGGGCCAATAGAGTAGATGGGCGCATTATTGATCACAAGGAAAAGAAAGTACTGTTAGTGGAAATGAGTTGCCCGTGGATTGACAACCGTGGGAAGAAAGAGGCTGAAAAGCTGGAAAAGTACGGACCCCTACGCTTCGAAGTTATCAAGCGTTACCCAAACTATAAGATCGTACAACTTAACGTCATCATGGACGTACTGGGTGGTTGGTCGAAGGAACTTGAAGTGCAGATGAACAGGATCTTCGGTTCACGTACACTTGACATTTTGAAGAGGATGCAAAGGGCGGTACTGTCGAGCTCCTTAAACATCGCTCGCACCTTCAAAGTCACAACCAAGTGAACTTGATCAAGGATGGATGATACGTACTAAAGAGGGAACCTGTTTATTTAGATTAGCTTTGATTTTGTAATTACTGGGTTGCCAAACCCAGTCGGAATCTCGGTTTCATTTCGTGGGTTTTTTGTTATTTTTTTCCGTGTCGGGAAAAGTCTTGCCTGTCACTCCCCTGCTAAGTGGTGTCTTTGTGCAAACGAGTCTGCGTATTTTGTTAGGTTTGAGGGGGCTGGAGTAATGCGTAGCTTGCTTTGCACAAATAACCTGTAATGGCGTCGGAAGTCATTGTAACGCGAATGGCGTTTTAGTACATCTTTAAATAAAATATACCCATATGGAACTCAAGAATGGAACGTCAAGACAGGCGGTGAAACATATTGGCGAGTAAAGTTCATCACGGCGCCCGCTGAATTCCGGCGATGTCACTATCGATTTGCGATTTATTTGTGCAGCCAAAACGTACAATAACAAAATTGAACGTTGCAAAAATCCCCCAAAATGTTTGTCGCTGATCTTAAGTGTTTATATTCTATATTCACGGTTCAAAATAAATGTTGTTTTCATGTCGTAAATATGTTATTCTCGAGCGATCATCCTGGAAACTTCCTTCTGCTCTTTCTAAAAACTGTGTATCCATATTTATTTACTTTTGCATCAATATTTGTTTTTGCATAAAGCAAGCTAACAAAATCAGTACCTTGCTTTTAGTTCGCATTTGTTAGCGTTAATAGTATTTTCGGTCCGAGGCTTCTGTTTTATGAGGGGTATATTATTTTGGTCTCCCATCCAAACACTAACCCCGCCGAACAGGGTTTAATTATAAGTTCAGTGAACTTCGGTATTACAAAGCTGTCAGATGCTCAGAGGGCACGCTTAAACTTGTGGTGAAAAGAAGTTTATCAACATGTCAGCCCACAAGCCAATGATTCTCACTTCCCATTTATTTTCTTCAATCTTTCTGGGTTCAGTACTTTGCTAGTAACCACATGTCTTCTCAGACTACTTACCCAAGACTTCTACCATGGCACTACAATGATAGACAATACCAAAACTATATCGTGCACTGTTAGAGCTACATATTACGCAAGGACAGATCTGTTTTGTCGTGCGAACGTGTTAGGACCTGTGAGCCAAAGGGCCTCGTCTGGTATGACTTCTTAATGACCCCCCAACTTGAAAAAAATTGTCTGGAACGGTGCACGTACCACAGGCAACCCAGTGTACCCTCACGGAGGGTCTAGTTTCTTTTACTTTTGGATTTTAAGGCTTAGGATTTAGATTTTTACGCAAATTCTTGTCAACAACATAGGTCACGCGGTGCGCCCTATGGAGCTTAATAATAATAATAATAATAATAATAATAATAATAATAATAATAATAATAATAATAATAATAATAATAATAATGTACCACCATTTGCGTCCATCCTTGAAGTGTGATGAATTTTGCGCGTAGTTTTACTTTTCAAACGTCAACGGTTTAGTCTCATACCTGTCACGTTTGAGCAATGAAACGTTTGCGGTCAAGTCACGAAATTGATAACGTTTTTGGCGCCAAACGATCATGTTTTGTTCACGTGCTGTGCATGTTTACAAGTTTTGCCCGCATGAGTTAAATATATATACGTTTTGGAAATTACTAGTATGAAGGCGATAAAAGTGAACCAATATGGCAAAAGTTATAATTACAGACCAAAAGTCGCATTGGCTCAAGATCGTAAATTCGTGATTATTGATAGCATTATCAGTGACGGAGGCGACAGAATTACGGGTTATATTCCACGGAGTGTTACACAATTTGCAAGGGAGTTGAGTGTTTCTGTAAACACGGTAAAATCGGTGTGGTTTAGATACTGCGAAGAAATGAGAACATCGGCGAAACCTATAGGAGGCTTCACATCCGAAAAACTAAAGGAAGATGACCGTGAACTCATTGACGTTTTGAAGCTCCACTCTCCATCCATGTGCCTTTATGAAATAATCGAGGAGTTGGAACAACTTGGAGGACAACAAATTTCACTGTCGGCCGTTTCACGATCCATAAAAAGCAGGCTACCTACCGGTCATCAGAATTCAAGAAAAAAACGTACAAAAGTGTCAATGGAGCGATTCACCCCAGATAACTTATTTTATACTCAGCTGTATATCAATTACGTGTATTCAAAAGATCCAAGGAACCTAATTTTTTTCGGCGAAGCGGGAATAAAGATTCCTGACGTGGGAACAGCGTATGGACACAGCACGATGTGTAGAAGTAGGTAGGAAACTAGAGTCTCCGAATACTACTTTAAGGACGGTGCCTACTAATTCAAAGGTATTTTAGCGCGGTTTAATGAATATGCGGGAGAAGCAGATCGTAACAAGTGTTATTGAAATCCAAAAAGAAATTGGGGCGTAATTACGCATTTTTCGAAGATAATTAATCAACAATATTTGTAAAAAGCTTTATAATACAAAGCAATGTATGGCGTTCTTTTCTAAATTCAAGTTTAATTATCTCTGAAAAATGCGTGGTTACCCCCAATTTTCTTTTTGGATACCAAGAGCACTTTCTAAGTTCTACTTTCTCCGCATAGTTTTGAACCGCGCAAATATATTCCTGTGCTAATAAGCACCGCCGATAGGAAATGCGAAGTATCTCGAGATGCGCAGAACGCATGAGCAATAACAATAGTAGGTACCGTCCTTAAATATGTTGGTTTCTCTGAACGGCCCAGAGTATTATAATGTCGTAAGCGGGGCTACAAACACAGCCCGTTTTCTTTCATTTTTTTCAAGAGGCAGGTGAAATTTTTATTATGGATAATTTATCTCCTCATCATTTTAAAGGAGGTGAGATTTTGGAAGAATGGTTTGGTACCATGGGAATTGAGTTGTTATGTACGCCTTCATATTCTCGAGACCTTAACCCAATAGAGCTTTGTTTTAATAAAAATGAGTGTGAATTGAATGGTAACTTGAAGGAACTTGTTCATTCCAATATTAATTTAGCAGTAGCAAAAGCAGTTGAGACTATCAAAGCACGAGATATGGCTGGATTTTACGAAGCTACAAATTGCCTGTTCGTATGAGGACTGTGCATCACGGATCACGGTAATGTGCAATTTTTTTCTCTGAAATGCCGTTGAACCTTTCAATGTACTGCTGTAATTCAAGGGCTGTGCCGAAAAGTGGGACGGGGACGCGGGGACAGGGGACTTGAGGACGTGGGGAATGGGAGACTCGGGGACGTGGAGACTCGAGGACTTGGGGACTCGGGAACGTGGCGACGTATTTTTACCATTTGTTTAACTTTTCATCATAGTTCACAAAATCCTCGTCTGTTGATCGTAACTGCATTGCAGCCCCATTTTAAGTTCCTCATTTGTACAATGTGAAACATACGTGTTACAGTAGTAAATATATATAGGATAGTTTATTACTGGTCTTCATGAAAAGGTGACTTTCATCATACTACTATCACGTTACATAGTAGAGTAATTTAGGTAAAACGAAGGAACGTGTTTTTTTGCATTAAGTCCTTATTTGACATAGGCAACATGAACGAAACGTTGGTATGACCATTTCTCAGATCATTTTACAATTCCCCAAGTATATCGAGGCTTGAATATTTAACAGTACTTCCACTTTCTGCATCACTTTTAATCATGCATTTCACTCGTAGTTGTCTGTGTCACGTCACATTTCTTTACTGAAGACGTCATAACGCTAGTTTTTGAGATTGGGGGAACGTTTACCCTAAAAAAAAAAAACCTTTACTTGAAACTGCTTAAACTGCCATTAACGTATAATTATACCTATTAATGTGATATCGTTCATTTTCATTGTGACCTCTGTGGACACTTATTATGTGATTTGACCTGTTTTTTTTTTTTCTTTTAATTTTAATTTACCGTTCCCATTAAGATAGACATATGATTAAAACGTCCAATACACTCGACCTGAGTCGGGTTGTCTTCACTCGCAGGCGGATTGAGTCCGATCGCGACCGGAACCGGAAATGGGTGCATGGCGCTTGGTACCGGAAGTAAGTGTTAACAGGAGCGAGGGGGGTTGAAAAAGTTGGCAAACAGATTCGATCGAATCCGACGGAAACAGCTCTTCCTGGCAAGAGTCAATCAGACTCTCAGAAGTCAGTTCGCGCGTGACAGAAAATATCTCTCAGCCATGAGGCGGAACAAGCGCACGCGACACGTGAAATATACGTCGTTCTTAAAGCCATGAGGCGATACAAGCGCGCTACACATGTAACATTAGTCGTTCTTTAAGACATGAGGCGAAAGTCAACATCACGAAACATTGCACTCCACACTATGCCTCGTTCTTTAAAGCATGAAGCTGAACAAGATTTTCACAAATCGAGGTCATTGAATTTCCGATTGCGACAGAACTTCTTGTCATCCAATCTCCGTCAACAATAAATTATTAGCTTTTCAATCAAATCCAATGATTTCAGTGAAGAAGACAAAGATAATCTGCGTGAACGAGAGGTTTTCCCTGGATGTTAACTTTCATTTGTTTTTCTCATTGAAATTGTGATTAATTCGGAATAACTGATATGTTATTTGTTTATGAAAATAAGTAAGTGAAAACAACATTGAAGGATGTTTAACAAACCCAAAAAAATTATTACTACCCCAGCAAGAACTTGTTCGCCGAATGTCCGGCTAGGTGTGCGCTGGCAATGTCACTCAACCACCGAAGCCATCTTCAACCTTTGGAAGTAAAATTAGGATATTTGATACATGGAACGTTTTCTTTTCACTCGGTCACACAATTACTCGCCAAAAATCTACTCGGTTGAATCACTTGAGTAATAAAGTACATGCCTGATTGTATCGATCGTATGGCGGTGATTATATGGAAACTGTGATCGAGATAGAACGATTGCCTCAGAATAGTTTTCATATAATATTATTACTGACTCGCGGCAGTCCGATGGAGTCTGTTTGCCGACATTTTCCATCCCCTCCTCAACTAGACTTTGCTACATATGTACTAAGTCTCTTGCGAACTGACATGCGGTAGTCCGATGAACTCTTGCCACGGCAACCCGTCTCCACCTGGGGGGGGGGGGGGGGGGGGGTGTCCTTTTTGCCCGAAAAAATTACACGGTGCCCGAATGTTTGATTGTTGAAATCCGTTTTGTACTCCTTCAAAATGTACGAAAGAAACATTCGTTTACAATCCTTATAAGTCATAAAACTGTACGTATTCGAAACAAAGAGTTTTTAGAACCTCACATAAATTTTATGCAAAATAAATTGCTAATGCTAAATTAAATATTTACCTGAAGCCTCGTAGGCTGCTTGAACTCACCTTAAAAGACCCTTTGATCTGAAAAAGTTGCGAATGCCGGCGTCGCCCAAAGAGTCGATCGTACAGACCACGAAGAAACTTCGAACTAAAACTTTCTTTCATCTTTGATCTCTCGCGCCGCCTTAAAAATTGCGCGAAAGTTTGGGGCGAACTAGCTGCAGCAAATGCCAGCGATCAACAGATCAGCAGCCGAGCAATTCAAATGTTTTAAGATCAACCGCAAGGACTTATTTCAAAACAAGGACTTTTTAATATCTTTTAACTTACAGAAGTAATATTTTTATACTTTCAAGTGCTCCTTTTTATATTTTTGCCTTATTTATATATTTTTTAATTCCATCTTTTATCGTTTCTTTATTGCCCGAATTTTGAGCGTTTTGCCCGAAAATTTCTGAGACTGAGAATTCGGTCATTTTTAGTATGAAGTTCAGTTTCAGGAGCGATTTTTGCGAAATGCTGACTGCCTTCCCAATTTGCATGCACGGCAAATGGTAGATGGGGTTTACATGGATCAAAATCCGTTTTAATTTTAAAAGTTGGTCAGCAGGAACCTTTGCCCCTTTAAGTTTGAAAATTGGCAGTGGTGGTTTCGTTTGAAAGTGGCGCGTTCTCGTTGAGCGAGCTATTGTTTTCAGCCTATCACTGAATAACAATAGACCTGTCATACGAAACAAAAGCCGTTATGAAAAATCCCTGATTTGAAACATTCATGACTAGCACGAATTTTAATACCACAGTGAGTATCAATTGTCAGACCAACTTGCCGACCTAAGGCCGCGGTTGTCAGATAAATCTGTTGGGCTCTATTTACTTGTGAATCTATTTACACGGTCCGATTTTTGGCGCATGCGACATGAAGCTTACGGCAGGCCTAGGACATGACTTAAGATTGTCTCGGGGCGTTTTAAAAGATGCTTTTAAAGCATGTTTTCAATTGTTGGCCTGTCGTAACTTGTCGCATGCGACAATGGAGAAGGCGTGTAAAAATAAGGGACATTTTCTTCGAGCGGAAGACAGCGGGAAGACAGTGTTTGGTTGTTTGCAAGAAAGTATCTTCCCTCTTGGATACCGATTGGCGGAATCTGGACGTCAGCGCGTTGGTCAAGCATTGTCCAAAAGCGTGAAAATACGTCAATGGTTGACTTAAAAGAACAACAAATGTATTAGCAAAACTAATTATCTGGTTTTAAGAAAGAAATAATTGTATTACTTGGAGTACACCAGATGTTTTGACGAATACACCAGACATGTTTTAAATACGAAAGTCAACTGTTTTAAGTTATCCGAACGATAGTTAAGTAGTGAGAAGTCATCATGTTATGTGGGGAAAGTAAACTACGGCTAGCGAACGGCTAGCGTGTTAGGTGACTGATTGGACTTGCCCCAGACTGCGAATCCCGTAGAGGTCCATGAGGAATCACGTCCGTTCTACTCAATTTAGAGAAAGACTGCTCATGGTCTAAAGTAGCCCGGGAAAGGATTACGAGATTGGGGTATAACTGTTATTTCAATTTTAAATATCATGTGAGGCTAGTATTAAACATAACTAAATTGTTGGCATAAGCTTTTTTCATTTGGTGGCTTCTAAAGAAACCGTTGGATAACCACCTGAAAGTGGTCCGGCGACATGTATTGCTTTATGAAAGCAATACGAGTCCGTTCAACTGGCCGAGACCAGCTTCTGGACTTCCAAATCTTTGATCAGCTCTGAAGATAAGTGGGCCCTGGGTCCCACGTGTTTTGGCTGGAACAATATCCATGCCACTTGGCCATGAACACAGGCTATCCATCGCTGATTTTCATAGCAACGTTCTGCTCGGCTTCGAAGACTCGAAAGACTTTAGACTCTCGGTTAAATTTTCGGGATAGAGATACTTTCATGGTTTGAAGGTTTTTGTGATAGAGGAGGGGAAGATGACAACGTTTCTCCATCTCAAACCTTAAGTAGCTTCTAGGTTAGAATTTTAACTGAGCGTAATCATCGACTATTTCTAACTAGTGTAAGGTTCGAAATGCATCAATGACCATCATCAATACTTCTCATGAATAGTTCCTCCTTTTTCCACACAAATAAATATATTCTGTTCTTAGATATAGTCAAGAAAAAATGAGGGGACAG
>NC_090878.1:37167666-37170166 GCF_036669935.1 Montipora foliosa
TCACGACACATGTGACACTGTGACACAAATACATACCTACATCGACTTTATTTATTTCGAAATTCAGTGTAGGCTTAGAAATTTTTTTTATTTTACGTGACTAGCCAGCCAAAAAATATAAACTAAAAAAGAGCAAACTTCAATATATTTGAATGGATGAATCTTTAGCATGCATGCATCAGTCCACAGATCTTCCCGCTTTAAATTAACTTGAATAAAGTGTTTCCAATTAAAAACAAAGAGAGAACTCGGAAGAAAGTATTTAAAACGCTCAGTTTTTTTATACTTTGTAAACACATATTCATCAGTTAACTGAGTGAAATCTCACAACTTTAAATGTCATTAAGAGGAAAAACCTCAACTGACTCCGAGCGAGATCTACAACGCAATAATAAAAACAGAGCTCTTTTGAACTCTGGCATTTTTAATGCGTATAACAATGGATTTATAATAGAGTTTGCGTAAAATAAGCAACCTAAGGAATAGAATAAATGCGGCCATGTTTCATGAGAAATGGTTTCAACCATTTCGCCTGAAGTAACATGAAAAAGAAACCCTAAAATTGTAAATGGCATCATTAGTATTAACGATACAATTGTTACAATGAACAATGTCTTGGTCAGTTTTCTTTCTCTTCTGATTGCACCATGATGCTGAGGATGCGTTCCACAGTAAAATTTAGCAGCGATGGACGTGTAAGAAACAACCATGATAAAAAGGCAACAAAATAGGAACAAGTAGTATGATGCTTGCACGTGATAGACAGTAGTGATATCTAAGCGGTCCAGGAAAAATATTGAAAAAACGATAGCTGTAGATAGGGCAGCTGTAAACCAAACACCCGCAACAGCTGCTCCAAACATCTTCTTTTTGATGAGGCGATGCTTGAATGGACGAAAAGTTGCGTGCATCCGCTCCAAAGAAATAGCAGCAAGGTTTGCTACAGAGGCTGCTGGAAAGAAATACCACAAACTTGAAGTAACTATGAAGATCTCAAAGCTCCTGTACATGTTAATCTTCCAAAAGTTACAATCGTTACCCAGGAACAAAATCTCAAAGATCAAGTTGTATGTAACAAACATGTCTGCAACCGCCAGGCTGATCACCAGGTACGTGGTACGCTTGCGAAGTATTCGCTCTTTCAGGTAAATAATGATTGTAAAAGCATTCATGGTCACAATAGCAACAGCTTCGATGTTAAATACTGTCAGCCAGGCGATGCACTTTTGGTGATGAGAATCATTGGTCATCTACGTGAAGAAAGAAAACGACGATTAGAGCATTAGGATAATTTGTGATCGGCTAAGAGAAATGCGGTTGTTAGGTAACGCAATACAAAAAAAGAGGAAAGAGGTAATTCGGTAAGAAAATCGAAGGTAACAAACTAAGCATTCTGGTTGGCCAATAATCACAGATAACCAATCAAATGTGAGTCCCCTGCACAATTATCATAACTTTTCTTTTATTTAATATCAACAAGTAGCCACAATTTTTTTTTTCGTACAATTTCAAAAAAGTAAACACTGATAAATTTAAGACCTCTGGGCTCGTGCAGTTTAGTTGGCTTTTAGAAACCTTACAATATTTTTTTGTCCCAATTTGCACGAAAACTTCGTGATTATTCATATACACGCAATCTCGCTTTAAAGCAATGAACGAATGGACTTCGTATTAGTAACATTCCGTGCTAAAATGTATTTTATCATGATCTTGATAAAGCAGCTGAAAATGAAGTGACACAGAATAGAACCAATAAAAGCGGCCTCTAAGTGGCGCATTGACATCGAGCACAAAAGCCCGAGTTGATTAGTCTGAATATTGATCCACAAGCGGATGCTATCTTTGAGAAGACAATGTTGGGGAACCAGCTTATGTTTCAACCCCATGCACACATTTCTGGGTTGTTTCCCAAGTTAGTTTGCTAAATGTCTTGTAAAAGCGCACACAAAATCGTTGACTTTTGCTTACCTTTTTCCTTGTACGTTCTTTATAATCTACCCCAAAATACTTCAATACTTCAATGCTGTTCTACGTTAACTGAAAGACCGAAAATAATCTATACCTGTTACACGTTTGTTAAATAGCGGAAATTGAAATGTTTTGACTATGTATAGGTTTCGAGAAACTTGGCTCTTTTCTTCAAACGATATGTGCCAATAATTTGATACATATAGACTAGATTTTTTATTTGTCGAGTCCTTTAAATGTTCAAGTCCAAGTTCAAGATCATAAAATTCCGCATATATGTTGCCGGTAAAATCCGTTCTCAGGTTGAATCCGTTTTAACTTAGGTTAAATTGGTGATCCTCATTTTCCCCAGTTTGAATACGCACTCAGATGGATTGAAGAAACTTTTTTGAAGCCTAAATTAAGCCTAGAGAAAAATTAGGGTCAGGTTAGAATTAGGTTTGGTTTTTACACGTAGATATCAATTGACTTACCATACAAAAGTAATTTATGAAAAGAACTGTGTTGGGTTGCGCATGTTCGTCTTCGTAGT
>NC_090878.1:37175166-37192666 GCF_036669935.1 Montipora foliosa
ATTAACTGTTTCCCGCTTTCAAGTAATATGTAATGAGGTAATGAAAGTACATTCTAGTGTTTATTGAAAAAGACGGGTCTGAAATTTAGCCTTTAAAATTTCAAATGTCATCAGTACATTATCAACTTGAAGACAACTACAGTAGCTCGCACAAAGAAGAGGAAACTATTTTTCCTGAAAAAGTCCTGTGAGAATTGAAGTCGCTTCGAAAAGAACGCTAAAGTGAATTGTGAAGCGAGGAACTGACTAAAATATTGTGCTATTTCACCTTAACAGACAAAATAGAAGCTGTGTTTAAATTAATATTTGTTGATGACTTCCTCTCCAGCTGCAAGGAGAATGTTTTTGTGTTTAACCCAGACTTGTCTTAAACGTTTGCCTTACTTCATGTCAAAACGAAAGTGCATCAATAAATTTTAACACATAATTTGCCTTATAATTGTGCTTGCCGC
This sequence comes from Montipora foliosa, assembly GCF_036669935.1. NCBI lineage: Eukaryota > Metazoa > Cnidaria > Anthozoa > Scleractinia > Acroporidae > Montipora > Montipora foliosa. The sequence continues at coordinate 37,175,619 of NC_090878.1, forward strand.
TTCTTATGTCGTCAGTAATATTTAACAATTATTCGCGGAAGGCGAAGTAATTATCGGTGAATATTCACCGAGACGAGGTCGAGGTCAATAGTCACCGATAATCACTGAGCCTAAGGCAAATAACTGTTTTAGTATAAATACAGAGGTTGATTATTTCAAAAAAAGAGAAAAAAAAAAACGTTTCAACGCGAAATCATCTTCACTTACAGTGACTACTGGCAACCATTTTGTCCGTCGAGGTGATTATCGGCTGATAATCGATCCGCGATAGCGAGCCAATGAGAGCGCGCGATTTTGTATAATCACCAATAATCACCTGTGTATTTATACTAAATAATAATAATAATAATAATAATAATAATAATAATAATATATATACAGACGTTTTTTACTGCAATCATAATAATAATAATGTTTCGGTTTCCTCTTCATGTGCTTGATCGAGCAAAGGGTTTTACCTAAAATTTATCCAAGGTGACTTCGAGCCAGTAGAATACGGTTGTTTCGATTAAATAATTCAATTTAGATACAAAATATCAAGAGTATATTTTTAGGTATTTAGAATACTGCCTGAGAGGCTGGAAGTTTTACTGTTTTTCTTTAATTTGTCAGTTCGACAAATTTGCGTTCAATTCTTGGTGACAGTTTAATTAATTCGTCGCGAATTCCAATTTTTTGGCTCGAGTTTCCTCAAACTGTCAAACGTTTAAGTTAACTGTATAATGAGGTACTAGGGTTAACATTTATATTTTTCCTACTTTTTATAAGACGGTCGAACAACACGACAATTGCTACAACTCCGAAATACAAGATCCTTCTACGACCTTAATCAAGAACAGCCCATGGCCATGGTGCACCCACACACACAAATACACATGGAATGTATCACGCTCTCGTTAACAAGCACAAAATACTATTTCTTCAATGCCCATTATTCTTTTCCTCTGACCCCCTCATTCCAAAAAGCTGCCAGTCCCCTGCGCCCCCAAAATACTGTCGTATGTTCGAAATAGCCAAGATATTCAGTCGGGCAAAGTCAGAAGTTGACATTCTTTTACTGAGTTCTGCGGGATAGAGTACGCGGCAATGGCTTTCTTCCCTTTAGGGTCTTCATGATGGAATTTGCAACCGGCAGGTTTTCGCTTCTGATCAGCGCACCGCTTTGGTGTTCTTACGGCATTCCACCATCGTGCACGTGTTTCCTCATTGCGAAGAATGAGGAAGGCCTGACATTTTTTTTACTTTCATGACCTCTCCCTGTAGACTTAACGAGGGACAAATTCAGGCTGAATCTTTGGATTCTGAAAATGGTGCTCTGACTAATATTCCGTCGCATCAGATATGGTTCTTCCAATTTTTTTTAGTTTGGCTTTTGTGACATATGGACCGTATATAAGAAGCATAAAGTTTACTTAAAAACACCTCTAACGTGCGCAGTAGCGCGGGCACATTGATAAAATGGCGGATTTTCATTGGCGCCAAGCTTAATCCGTCAAGGAATGGTTATTTCCTCAGTCCTGGACGAGTACAGTGACCCCATTTTTTATTTCATATATTTGTAGCCTGCGTAGCAAACGTTCTTGTTCGAAAGAATAGCTCCCAAACGATTTTCCGCAAACTGGCCGCGCGAAAGTTGGGGTAAGAGACTGAGGGAAAGCTTCCAAGAAGACCCCCTATTTTTGAAAAACCCGTTCGTCCACGAACGGGGGCTTCTGATTGGTACTGCACAGTCACAATGATTGACAGGTGACACATTTTCGAGCAAAATATTACTTGTTAGTTCTAGCGTGACAAAGACAACGGCGGAAGATGTGAAAGGTTTTGAATCGTGTGTTAAAGAGCGAATCGGGTCTCGGTTTTACATTGAAAAGGGAACAAGAACTGTCAATGCGCCATCTTTTTAGCTGTGTAGATGTAATGGCCGTTTTGACAACAGGATTCGGAAAAATCTGAAGGTGGCGCTAAACAGTTTTAACGTTTCCAAGCAATGCTTTATTAGAAGGATCGGCACTACAACGCTTTATCATGTATTAGCAATATTGTGGTACCAAATGAAACATGGATTATTGCTGAACAATATGCAGTCATAATTGTGACATAATATGTCCCCGTGGCAATGGGGAAGCCCTGAAACTGACACCCTGAAAAGTAATCAGAAGGGCAAGATGAAACTTTCTGCAGAGTTTAAAAGAGCTCTGCCTGGCGGATTCAGAGCCACCTTAATTCTGTGATTTACGGTGGCTCTGAATCCACTAGACAGATTAAGTTTGCAGAACGTTTTATCTTGCCCTTATGATTCGGTTTCAGGGTCAAGGAAATAAACTGTATTGTAGTCGTCAAATTCTCTGCTTACCTTGCCCAATGTAAGCTTGAGCCCTACATCATGAACTGAGACAAGATGAAGACAATTACATAGCTCCCCTGTTAAATCTTCTTTTATTGTGAGAAGAAAGCGGCTCATTTGCACGGTCAGTATTTTTATTTGCTATTTCATCTACGATTTCGTGATGATTTGATCAAACTAGCGAGGAGATTCTAATAGTATGATTCATTTCGTCAACCACTCTGCACAAAGAAATAGCCAGCAAGTCGCCCTGAAATCGCCCCTAGTTAAAAATCGCAACTAAAACTTCTTGAATGGTTTCATGGTCTGCTTTGGGGGAGTTTAGCATTTAGCAGCTTACTACCCATCGAACTCTGTACGAGTTACGTTCCTAAACACGTTACACGTTTTGAAAATTGGCTGTTATTTTCGATGGTTAAAAAAAATTCTTGGAAGAAACATAACCATTCTTACCCGGCTGAGAAGCTGCCGTTACAAATTCAACGTTAAAATCACACTGACAAATTCTGCAATGATCGCTCAGTGTCTCCTCAGTGCCTCGGTTTGTTTTGACGGAAGTCGACATGTGTTAACAAGGTTGTCTGTTATTGGCTAATTTGTTGATAAGACGTCAGCCAGCGCATGTCAAGAAAGGGTGGGCGTTTTTCAAAAATAGGGGGTCTTCTTGTAAGCGTTCCCTCAGTCTCTTGCCCCAACTTTCGCGCGGCCAGTTTGCAGAAAATTGTTTCGGTTCTCTTCTTTTAACAACAGGAACGCTTGCTACACAGGCTGCTATTTTTGTTGCGAATGGTGTCTTCGTGGAGTGGTAAAAAAATCAGCAAAAATCCATTCGCTTTTTTCACCAATCCCATAATACAATTCGTTTTGGGGGGTTATTTGCATTAAAACAATCGATATCCAGTTCACTGAAGCATAATACCGTCCCAAGAGTAATTAACTTGTATTGTTTTTATGTAAAGACCGCCCCCTCCCCCCCAAAAAAAGTATTGCATTATGGGATGGTGAAATAGTCAATGGCCAGTTTTTTGGCAATTTCATAAAATTGCACAAAAGGATCCATTACGAGTCGAACAGCCCACGCTCAAGTTAAATCTATTTTGGAGTGATAGGTAATCCCAAAGCGATTCAAGTACATTTTTTCAGGTACGTAAGTGAATTTACCATAGAATGACACCACGCTCCGCTTTATATCATGGATTGCATTAATAAAAACGAGCTCAATTTGGCCAACATCGGGGATGCACTGCAATTGTCAAAGTGGCTAAAATAGCCGTATTTGTCAGTCTCGTACCATGGAAACGAGGACGGTGACTCTCCTCTTTTTATTACGTTATTATCATCTCCTTGACATGATACAACAGAGCGCGAAGTTTCATCGGAAATCTATGACAAGTTCTATTTCTATGGAATCACATAAAGGCCCGGTCAAACGGCTTCAACATTTGCGTCAATATCCGTTTGATTTTGTTGAACGATGTTGAGTGCTGGGATGGGCAAACTGTTTTAACTTCGATTCAACTTCGATTAAACATGTTGCAACACGGTTGAAAGGGGGGTGGGTGGGGGGCGGGGCAAACGTTTCAACGTCGCTGTTGAGGAAAATGTTGACAGGGCCTTTAAACTCCCTATTTAGAAGATCATCGCAAAGAAGTGGAGATAGGGAGGAAAACGTCACGGAAAGAGAGCGGAGGCTACACTTAATTCGCCTGCCGAAGTAAAACGCGTAAACTTGGTAAAAGAGGAGAAAATGGTCAAAATAACTTACCTTAAAAGGCAAATGGAATCCTTAGAAAATTTGTGGCTGACAAAATATTCTTTTAAAGATGTTTTAAAGTGAGCAAAAATTTCGTGAGTGTTTCGACCGTCAAAAATTAAGTCGAGTATGCATCGTTTCAGCGACAGAAATCGCCTGTAAGAACAAGACACTTCGCTTAGTGAATATGAGATTGTACCGATTCAGGGTAAAAGACACAACATGCTGATAAGCCAGGGTCATCTAGCATACTTTCTTGATAGTCTTCTCGCTTATTGTTTTGTTAACATTAAAGTTGCAGTTACAGCTCACCTTTAGTAGCATTATTGTTTTTTTTTTTTTGTTATATCGTATGGAACTCTAAGAACACACTTCAGAACCTTCAGAACTCGAAAGCTTATGTTGATGAACACTGACCAGTTAATGTGACATCACAAAAATGTATTTCCGGGGTGCCAATAAAGTGGCAAATGCATGAAATTCGTGTCGTGCAATTTTGGTCTAAAATTATACTTGTGATTTCAAATCGAACTCGCACGGCGCGCTCATCACACGTATGATTTCAGACCAAACTGCACTCCACTCAGTTCAATTACCATTACTAATCAATTAATTGATTGATTTTTCAGCATCACTTGCAACATTTAACGCAAACCGGGCCCCGTGTTTCACTGTACAACTTATATAGTTTGGCCTGACAATTAATTACGCTATATAATTTAACCCAATATGAAAACCAAAGATCTTCTCTTGGTCGAGATCAATAAAATAGCCATTATAGTATGTATTCTTTGGTTTTGTTTATCGCGAATATTGAACATGTCAATGCTCGGTCATTTAGAATCGTGGCCATTGGTGCCCACTTTCGAATCCAAGTAAATTAGCAAAAAACGAAACAATAGTAAATCATTCCGCTCAGTGCAAACCACTTCTCCTCCAAGCAGTATTGGACGCAACACTGGGGAGTTTCATTAAGCAAGGGCAACGACAACCTCAATGAAAACGTCACGTAAAGAATATGACGTAAGGCTGGTTTCACAAGCGACGGAGTCAGAGTCGGTGTCGTGATTAAGCGGAGTCATAAGCTCGACGAAAGAATCAGAACGTTCCCATTTTCTTCCGACTCCGCTTATGACTCCGTCGCTTATGATCCAGTGAAAACTAGATTGTCGGAGTCGGAAGCAGAAGAGAACCAACCAATCACAATGCCTGGAATGTAGCATTGTGATTGGTTTATTCTTCAGCTTCTGCTTCCGACTCCGACAATGCAGTTTTCACTGGATCGTAAGCGGTGGAATCAGAAGAGGAATCGGTATTCTGCTTCCGACTCCGACTTGATTTTCACTAGATGGTATCGCTCTGCGTTTCTGATTACGACTCCGACTCCGGCTCAGTCGGTAGCGAAAACCAGTGCTATCGTAAGTCAATTTCGCGATTATTTAATCTTGTTCACGTTGCACATTACGGGCGAACTATCTTGCAACTGGATGCATGGGTACGGACCGAATAGTTTTTAACTGAAGATAGAAACTTGAAAGAATTGGCCATTGGTGCTTGTTCGCGTTGTTCTCTAAACCAAAAGATTGCTGCTTTTCGCTAGCGTGTGGAGGTACTGGTCTTTTTATTGACGAGACGCTTGATTACATAACCCCAGAAGCAACTTCGAATGAATCTTACCAAGCATTATGGATCGAAATGCGCTTCCCTTAAAAGAAAAATGTAATTTGTGGAATCGCATATATATTGACAACCGGCAATTCACCGGAGAATTTTCTTAAATATATTGAGGAGGCGCAGTGGAGAAATATTCTGCAGCAGTTAAGAATTTATGTGTGCTAGGTTGTTATCTCATTCCGACGATTGATAAACCAACACGGGTTTACAGAACTTCAGCCAGTCTTACTGACAATATTTTGTTTATAATCCCGGGATCAGTTTATTGTAAGTGGCAACCTTATTGCAGATGTTAGCGACCACTTTTCGCAGTTTTGTATCCTGGCATCGACAATAGATAGAATCAAACGAAGGCAAATCAAGAAGCGTGATTTCTCGCATTTTTGTTCTGACACCTTTTTGATGAATTTGCCACAATTGATTGAAATTTAATCATAGAGAGACCAGGTATAAATGATAGATGAGATCTTCATATCGTTCTATAAAACATTTAATAAAATTGTAAATAAACATACTCCAATTATAACTTTCTCAAAGCGCAAGATCAAAACAATTTTCCAAGCCATGGATAACCAAGGGATTACGAATTTCAATCCAAACAAAAATAGATTATATCAATTCGGTGATTTTGAGAAATATAACATGAGCTTCGCCCACGAAAAAAAAAATGCAAATTAGGCTAAGGGTAGATTGAATCTACCCATGGCTTGTCATTAACTGTAACTGAAGATCTAAGTTCGCACCTTCGTATAATCGAGGTGTTGCTTTGGAATTCTCGGTAATTACTTTTTACACATTTACCAGCACCTAAAACGCACGCCGAGAGAAACACGAAACCATTTAAGTGTTATTGTCAGAGAAAACCGGGCACGAGCAAAAGATCGAGGTCGACCGTTTACCTCTACATTTTCACAGCGTAAAACCTACCTGAAAAGAGTAGTAACGGTCATATTTGCAGACGCAGAAGTTCTTTCTTCTTCGAGATATAAATATTCACTGATTTTGGGCATTCCAGCGGCCTAAAATAATAGAAATTTCAGTCAACTTTTTATGGTCCTTAAAGACATTTTGTAGGGCCTCCTGAAGTTTTCATATGTTTGACATAATATTTGTCCCCTACTAAGTTGTTCAAGATTTGATAAATGGCCGTCGCTTAAAAAATACGACTTCTACGTCGTGTTAAAAATCAGCGCTGAATCGTTAATGAGCTTGACCCGCATTTTTGTGATTTTTGGGCGGCTCTATCAAAAAAGTGCGGCAGTTTATTTCAAAAGTACACTTACGCTCTAATAGCCTATTGTGTTGTTATGAAGAACCAGATGAGTTAAAATTGGTATCTACAAGCAAATTGAATTACGTCGCCTGTAAAGAATGCAATAAAAACTCCCAGGGAAAAATATTTCCCGCCAAATTTTGACTGAAGGATATCAAGATGTTATTATACATCGTGCAATTGTAGTCCTTAACATCACCAAAAGGACATCTCAAAAGCAAAGTTGTTTCTTATCGGACTTCGTGATCAAGTGTGTACATTGTGATTTCATGTTTACCATTTTGAAAATCCAATTACCTGTAAAAACCTCAGCTGGATTTTCCCGCGAAATTTTTACAAGCTGCGCAGAAAGCCGAAAGGCTTGCAGCTGTCTTTGTTACTCGTTACACTGTTGCAAAAAGACAAATAATAGAAGGCAAATACGAATACATTCAAACAATATCCTTATTTGACTGACATTAGAAACTGTTTGTTTACATCGTACAACTGGTTTCTGTTTAATTTAGCAAAAGAGTGACGTGTTATGTAATGAAAGCTCGGTCAGCAGGATTTCACTTTGTTGAAACGTTTTTCGCTTGTCAACTCTGAAGAAATGAATTGTTTTTTTGGCTCCGAACAATCGCCGTGCAGTCAAGATGGACACGGATCAGTTATCCTTCCGCTATTGGCTTGCAAACGAGACATGACCTCGCACCTTGTTAGCCTGGGAATTAGCAGCAAACGTGGCCGTGGAAAGACCGAGGTCAGCGAAATACAGTTAATTTTAAACCGTGCCGGTCTTTTCACAATTAAAGATGAAGAACTACAGACCATGACAATCTGCCCTCAGCATAGAAAAGACCTGACTATCGATTGGTCGGGTCGAAAAGGACAGATTTGTTGCTACCCAACCCACAAAGGGGTGAAGAAGCGACTAAACCTTCCTCGACGTGTGAATGCTACTATGTCAGCGGAAATATTTACTGCCTTCATTGTTGTGGTCCCTATTGGCGCAGGTTTGTCTATTCTGCTTTTTTGTGTTTCATTTCAGAATTAACAGCTGATATCGATGCGTACAGCGTAGCACAATTTTTCAGGTTCGAGAATAACTGTACGACGTTATATTTCAGCAATTTTGGTTATTTAATCTGTCAATCTGAATTTGAACTTTCATGAAGTGGCCATCATTCAGAAATATAAAACATGTAGAACAGAATTCTAAAATTTTCTTGTTCTTAACTAATAATTCTAGCCGAAACAAAGACGAGGTTTGCGCGAAGAAAGTTTTTGCGTTGAAAACTAGAAGGGAATGTAAACAAATATACCTTTTTAGCCGCTAACTCGATGTCCGAACATTCTTTTTAGCTTCAGTTAAAAAACGGCCTTTGGATTAAGCGATATAAATCCTAATATAATTTATTTTAATCTAGCAACTCTCGCGAATGAAAATCTGGGGGTTTATACAAAACGAGTTTTGAACGTCTGTGAACCGGTACTTCTACAAGGTCCCGTGTACTAGATTGGTTTAACAAATTATAATGAAAGCACACGAAGAAAGCTTGGTGGCGCATGCCAGAAAAATTGAGTTAAAATTTGCTGACCTGACAACGATAGCCAGAATAAGTCGCAGATCCACACCTACTCATAAGGTGGGTGTACCCAGATAAGGAGAAATCTCGGCCAACCACGCTTTCAGAGGGGTCCTGTACCCCGCAGGGCCCCTCCCCTTGATCCGCCACTCACAATAATCGAGTTAAAAGGACAATTATATCGATGTTAATGTTTACCACAGAAACTCGTTGAGAGGTTTGGTAGGAGTAGCACTGCATTTGGTGAATTTAATTGGACTGAGGCTGATTATGTTCTCTTTTTTTATTGTGTTTAATAACAGCTCTTTGTACAAGTTGCCGGTTAAAACACTACAAGACCCGTGAAAAGAGTGAAGGTGCAGAAAAGGTGGGAGGTTTTGTTTGTACTTCAAAGAAGTTTTAAAGTTTGGGTGTTGCAGTCCTCTGTTATCATTATGTACTCGTACACATTCTTCAATTTGCACTAAGGAGAAAAAAGTCGCAATGCTAAATATGCAACCTTAGCACATAGAAGGAAGCAAGAACGACGTAACAATTTGGCAAAAGCCGAGAAGAACTATTCTAAAATTGCTGCTGCAGCACTTCTACCCTAAGAACAGAAAAGCCACGGATTGCCCAAATAGGGAATCTTGTTTTGCTTTTACAACTCTCGACGGTGTATAAGCATGAATATTAGGATTGGGCAAAGCTGAATCTTATAAAGCAGCATATTGGCAGTATATGCTTGCAACAACTTGTGCATGAGTTTCTGAGCCGTGGATTTGTAGGGGGCAGAGGTAGGGGTAGGGGGCAGAGAACTGTTACTATACTGGTTACTTTATGCCCTTTAATGATTATCACACAATCATTTGATTTTAGGACCTCAGTGTGCTTTCAACGCCAGTACAAAGCTTAGCACCAGGAACCTCTGAAAGCGGGGACCCGGAATCTCCCAGCCACGACACAGCAATGGCTGAAGATGTTCAGTCAGAGAGGGAACTAGATGAAACTATGTCACTATCGTCACACGCTTCCCAGAGCACTGAACCTGAGGAAGAGGTTAGTATTTGGTGCGATGAAAGAGAGCTCCAAAACGAGAGACGGCAGACATTTAATGACGTTCTAAAAAACGTGGCTGGTGGAAGATTTAGTCCTATACGTTCTACCTTGAACGCTTCATGGGATGACATTTCATCCACACAACAAAAGTATTATATGCGCAAAGCACGGGAAGCCGTAACAGCCTCACTGTCAGTAATTTGCCCAGGGCAGGAAAACAAACTTTGGAGGTCTATACGAAATGAATCTTTAATTGAAAGCGAAGATGGCGATTTATCTAAACGGAGACACTTCGACACAACTACTGGGCTTATCGATGTGTTGATTAAAGCGCATGATGAAGCAGGGTCTTGGCAAACCAAACGTCAAATCCTGTCTCTTTTCGCAAATGACTTAAGCCGCGTAGAGCTGCAGAGACTAATTCCTGGATTAAGTAAATGGAGAATTGACCAGGCCCGCCTGCATGCCATTGAAGCAGGGAAAGGGCAGGCAGTTCCAGAGAAGGCCATTTTCCGAACAAGAATCGACCCCGGCAAAGTTGATCACTTCATAAATTTTATTTCGCGTCCAGGTCTACTTCAAGATGTTGCATTTGGGACAAAAACTCTTAAACTAGACTCTGGTGAGCAAATTATTATTCCTGCTGTTATACGAACAATGATCCCTTCTCGAATAATAAGTCAGTATGTAAGCTACTGTAAAGAGCACGAGTTTCAACCAGCGAGCGAGCGTTCATTGTTTAGAATGCTCGGGATCTGCTCTGCTTCCATGCAAAAGTCTTTACATGGCCTCGATAACATCACCGCTGAAGGAACTGAAGCATTCGACAGTCTACTGTCCATGATCGAAACTTTAGTGGAGAATGGTGGAGATGCGCACTGGGGCCAAATAATAGAACAGGCGATGAAAGAGGCTAAGAGGTATTTCAAGACCGATTTCAAGGCGCACGTTGGTAGAGACGAAAATAGCAGCGACCACTGTACTGTACATGCTCTTAGCGATCCTGCCAATCCCGACTTCCGTGGAGAATGTCAACACCGTCATGACACCCTTTGTGATAGGTGCGATTCTTTCGATAGTGGGTTTGAAGAAATCGCCAAGAAAGTGGATGAGATAGACATAACCGAAGATCAGAGGGCTAGGATGAAGTTTGAAAACAAGGAGTGCGCTCGAGCAATTAATGCTTGGAAAGCACATTTGATTCGCTCTGTAAATCAAGAGGAAGCCAAGCAAAACGCCCTCACCCAGCTTGATGAAGAGACGTGCTTGATTATCATAGACTGGGCGATGAAATATCTACCCCAGCACTACCGGGAACAAATGTCTGAGTTCTTTGGCAAGCGCGGTAGGAGTTGGCATGTAAGTGCAGTCATAACGCACTTACAAGCGGGAGGTAAATACGAAGTGGAGTGCTTTGTGCATCTTTTCAACAGTTGCAATCAAAACAGCTTCGCTGTGATGTCCGTCATTGAACATCTACTTCACACCATCAAGCTTGAATACCCTTCCATAAACAAGGCTTTCTTGCGATCGGACAATGCTGGTTGTTATCACAATGGGCCCTTGATCCTCAGCCTTCCATATGTAGGGGAGAGGACAGGTGTAAAACCAGTGCGCTACGATTTTTCAGATCCTCAAGCTGGTAAAGATATTTGTGATCGCAAAACTGCACCCATGAAAGCGCACATCAGGAGATGGGTGAATGAAAAACATGATGTAATAACAGCCGAGGACATGAAACAAGCACTGGAATCTCATGGTGGACTCAAAGGATGCAGGGCAGCTGTTGTAGAAGTCGACACGACCAAGGAGACTGGCAGGGATAACAAAATACCTGGTATTAGTCTTCTGAACAACTTCTCCTTTGAGGAAAGTGGGATCCGTACTTGGAGAGCCTACAACATTGGACCGGGGCGCCTTCTTGCGTATGGTTTTGAGAAGCAAGGAAACACCGGCCTGAAAGTAATCCAGCCGTTCAGTCCCAGAACGAAAGAGCGGGGCACTGTCTTAGAGAGTGCTAGGCCCAGGAGTGAAATTTTCTCATGCAGTGAGTCTGGATGTGTCCTCACATTTAAAACAGAGGCAGAAGCTGATGCCCACATGGATTCCGGGCAACACGTCAGAGAACTAGAATCTGAATCCCTCTACGATTCTATCAAGAAGAAGTGGGCTGAAAAGGTAACTGGTGTGAACAAGCCTTCGCATGACCACGAATCAGGTCCTGTACATTACAACCAACCCTCCTCTTCACTCAACATAGATAGGTGATGAATAGGATGGGCCCTCAAAACCACCAAAAAGGTATCAAGAATGGAGGATCACGTAAAGAACTATTTAATGCAGAAGTTTAATGCAGGAGTAAGAAGTGGACTTAAGGTGGATCCAGCCCAGGTATCCCGTGAAATGAAGGTAGCCAAGGACGCAAATGGGAATTCTTTGTTTGCTCCAGAGGAGTGGAGAACGGCACAACAGATTACCAGCTTTTTCTCAAGACTTTCAGCAATACAACGAAAAACGCAAACAGAAAAAGATGGGTCAGAAGAAGCCGACGAAGAAATTCCAGAGGAAGACCTTGAAGCACTGGAATCCGAAATTGCCCTTGATGGTTTACGCAGAGCAATACTTCAGGACATGACTGTGCCGCATCATCCCATTGAAATTGGGAAGAGAAATGTTTGCGAACTTTCAAGAGCAAACAAACTGCACATGTTAAAAATAACCGAGCTAAAAGAAATTTGTGAAAGCCTACAATTATCAGTTTCAGGGTCACAAGCAAGGAAGAAATCCTTAATTGAGCCCCTGGAAGCGTATGTGAAAACCTGCACATGTTTTCAAACCTGAACATGATGAACGTGCTCTCTGAGATCGCGGCGACTTTTGGTAATTCTCGCTCAAGTTGTGCAGGTTGACGACATCCTTGTTTCATTGGAAGAAGAAAGAAAACTGGAGATTTTCATTGGTCAGGAGGACCCAGAAAACCTAGTAGAAGTTACTCCATAACTCATTATCTGTTTAGTTACGTACTCGATTTGCATGACGTAATCGATCTATTAAAATACGGGTATAATGCTCATTCCTATAGTGAAAAGCCACCGCCTAAGTATTTTCTTTCGAAGCCCGAAGGCATGCCAATTTTCGCTTTGTTGGATTTGAACAAACAAAGAAACGGTTAAGTACAGAGATAATTTTTCAGATGTAAACTTGATTGTCTAGAAACACGTGCTAAAAACGATCCTGTGGATAGGAATCTTCCTTATCAAGTCCAAAAAGAAACAAAAGAAGTTATAATCCTTCAATCTAATAAAATACGGGTTACACTGATAGGACGGTCAAACCAGACAATGTCAAGAAACTGTTTCCAGTGCCTGTGTTTGATTGTATTCGCATTATTTGCCTTCTATCATTTGTCTTTTTGCAACAGTGAAAAGAGTAACAAAGAAAGCCTTCCGGCTTTCTGCCCAGCTTGTAAAATTTTCGCGGGAAAATTCAGCTGAGGTGTTTAGAGGTAACTGGATTTTCAACTTGGTACACATGAAATCACAATGTACACACTTGATCACGAAGTCCGATAAGAAACAAATTTCTTTTGGGCAGCCCTTGAGGTGAATTAAGGACTAGAGTTGCGCGATGTATAATTACATATTGATATCCTTCAGTCAAAATTTGGCGGGAAATATTTTTCGCTCGCAGTTTTTATTGCACTCTTCCGAGGCGACGTAATTCAATTTGCTTGTAGATACCAATTTTAACTCACCTGGTTTTTCATAACAACACAATAGGCTATTAGAGCGTAAGTGTACTTTCGAAATAAACTGCCGCACTTTTATGATAGAGCCGCCCAAAAATCACAAAAATTTGGGTCAAGCTCATTAACGATTCAGCGCTGATTTTTAACTCGACGTAGAAATCGTGTTTTTTAAGCGACGGCCATTTATCAAATCTTGAACAACTTAGGAGGGGACAAATATTATGTCAAACATATGAAAACTTCAGGAGGCCCTACAAAGTGTCTTTAAAGCCCATAAAAAGTTGACCAAAATTTCGATTATTTTAGGCCGCTGGAATGCCCAAAATCAGTGAATATTTATATCTCGAAGAAGAAAGAACTTCTGCGTCTGCAAATATGACCGTTACTACTCTTTTCAGGTAGGTTTTACGCTGTGAAAATGTAGAGGTAAACGGCCGACCTCGATCTTTTGCTCGTGCCCGGTTTTCTCTGACAATAACACTTAATTAAGTATTTCTTGACATAATGAAAATATTTTTCCTTGGCAGCGTCACTTGTATCGCGTGGATACATTTCATCTATCTCACCCCTCGCGCGAAACATTTAAGGACGTTCGCGCGAAAATTTTCTAACATTGATTTTTTCTGCAAATTTTACCATTGAAAGTTGATGAGTTAGTGATGTCAGAAATGTAAAAAAAAAAAAAAAAAAAAAAAAAAAAAAAAAATGGGGGGTCACCAACTTCGTTTTGGAGAGAACTTGCCCGGAAGAAAACCCTAAATCTGAATAAATTCGGCTTCTTTAGCGAATAAGGCCACAGTGTCTGTAAGCTCAAAAATATTGCAATTACATCTTTGAAGTGAAATGTTCTCTACCAAACTTTGTTTAAGTGGACCCATCAAGTGAATTTAGTTAACTGTTGAGGTTGCGTAAAGAACAAGTTCGCATTTAGCAAGCATAGTTTCATGCGCCTTGCAGCCGCAAAGATGGCAGGATTCCATGTACCGAGGACAGAAATCTTGTAATTTTTTTAACCTCCCACATTGATTTTTTTGTTCATTTTTGGACAATGTGGAGATAATATTAAATAAAATCTGTTTCTGAAAAGAAAAGTAGGGGTCGCCGAACATCCAAGATCGTTAAATCCAAGTAAAGCTATAGTACTTAGCGCGCGCGCTCGGCTCATATGGCATGTGAATTTGCGTGCGCTGTAAGGATGAGCAGTGGCAATGGGCGTCCTTAACGCAAATTAAACTCTCTTTAATCTTTTTCCTATTTAATCCACTCAACCTTGGAGTATCAGAGAGTGAAAAAAAGCAATGACTCGATTATTGCGTAACTAAAGATAAAGTACCAAATATATCGCAAGGCGGCCGAAAATCTAAAAGGAGGAGTTGCAAACGAACTCACGAGCATTCACAAGAAACTAAAATTCTGATAAGAGGAACTCGTACGAAATTCTAAATTATATACTTTAAGCGACTCACAACGGACAACTCATATACATATTTGTGAAAAGAAAATTGCTGCACAAACTCAAGTAAATACAGTATGCGTTGAAATACATACCTGATGGTCTTGGTGGGATTTGAAGTGAGGGCGTCATAATGATAAAGAAATTTTATTACCAATGGCAAATTTGCATTAAACATGTGTCTCCGCTATGAACGAAAGCATTCATACCCTTTTGCGACAGTAATTCTCTTAATAACAAGAGTGCAATGGATAACAGCGAGTTTTCCAAGGAAAATGGATAAAGAGAAAGCAAAATGTGGTGCACTGTTCAATACTTACTTGCACTTTGCGTATCACGGTATAATTCTACCTTCTGCTCAATACGACTGTACTGTTTTTTTATGAGTTGCGAGCGATTTAGTTCCGCATTGTAAGTCTGATTTTTCAAATGCCTTGTTTTCGTTAACCATCAATTTTGCATGAAACTTGTGATTCTCCTATTCACAGTTACATCTGTATTTGATTGTTATCTTTGAAGCTGCTCATGTGGGGACTTTTTCTATAGTTATCAGCTATAGTTTTCAACAGTTGGCTCTCCTCTTTTACAATCAAGAGTCGTCATCAGCTTTTAAGAGATTTGACTATACTATCACTTGCGGATTGGCCCTGTGTGAAAGAAAACAAAATTAATGATATTAATGTTAACTGATTTTTCTTCAGGTTACACAAGTATATAGAATATAGACAGAGTACCCAAGAGAGACAACTACCAGTTGGTACAAAATAATAACGATTACGAAAATTGGTTCTACCTGCAGGTAACAACAGTCCAAAACTGGACTGACCACCCAAGAGAGACATAACTCGTTAGCACAAAATAATAATTATTACAAAATTGGTTCTGCCTGCAGATAACAACAATCCAAACTGGACAAAAGCAGGTAACAACAGTCCTAAAGTGGATTGACCACCCAAGAGAGACATAACTCGTTAGCATAATTATTACAGAATTGGTTTTGCCTTCAGACAACAACAGCCCAAAACTAGACTGAGCTGCCCAAGAGAGACGGAACTCATCAGCACAAAATAATTGTTACAAAAATTGGTTCTGCCTTCAGATAACAACAATCCAAACTGGACTGACCACCCAAGAGAGACAGAACTCGTTACTACAAAATAATAATTATTACAAAATTGGTTCTGCCTGCAGATAACAACAATCAAAACTGGACAAAAGCAGGTAACAACAGTCCAAAAGTGTTTTGACCACCCAAGAGAGACATAACTCGTTAGCAAAAAATAATAATTATTACAAAATTGGTTTTGCCTTCAGATAACAACAGTCCAAAACTGGTCTGACTACCCAAGAGAGACAGAACTCATTAGTACAAAATAATAATTATCACAAAATTGGTTCTCCCTTCAGTTTATTGTTTACAGTCTCTTCTCTTATTTTCCTGTTATTTCAGGGGCACCCAACGACCAATTTGTTGTAAAATGTATTATTATACCCCAGTTAATGAAAATAAATGTTATTAAGGCATTTTCAGTCGTTTTTCAGTGTTGCTGGGAAAATATTATCTGTTCCTTTTTCCCAGCAAGACACACAAGAAATTTCCCAGCCAGCTAGATAAAATTGGTTGGTTTCCCAGCCAGCCGATCAAATTTATTTCCCAGCCAGGAATTCCGCGCGCTTTCAAATCCTTCGATCCAAAACGACCGAACAAAAGCGACAAAACCGGGACAAAACAGGTTTTTTCCGCAAGCGCAATCACTCTGACCAGCCGTCGTATGTTTGTGACTACTGTCTGGGAGAGGGAAGGGGTCCTGTTTTTTTTTTTTTTTTTTTTTTTTTTTTTAAGTCGTCCTCAGTCTTCAGAGTTTCTACAGCCAGCTCGGGTTGAAATGCCAGAAAAAGTCAGTAATTCCCAGGCAAAACCTCTATCAATAACAAAATTTCCCAGCCAGCTCATCGAAACACCTGTATTTTTGCCAGCCAGCAAGATTGCTCTGGGGAACAGATAATGTGAGGAACAGATTCGCTGGGTGCCCCTGTTATTTTTCCGTTACTATTCTAGTATTAAAATCAAATTAGTTGTAACTGCCATATTTTATGACATTTTTACCAGTATTACTAGTACGTCAACATATGCGACGGAAAGCAATCCTGAATGTGAGCTCTAATTGTACCTGTTTCCGAAATGTAGTAATCTACG
>NC_090878.1:37197666-37202666 GCF_036669935.1 Montipora foliosa
GAGGTATGTCCAAGGTTAGTAATTTAGCGTCTTTCGCGCATTGTACCTTATTTGCTCTGCTTTGAAAGTCTTTTCTGCAGTTGAAATGAAGTTTTTGCAGCAACCAGTTTCCTGTTGCCATATTAGCTGGCTGCCATATTCGTGCAAAGCTGTAACAGTTTGTCTATTTTCCCCAATCCTCCGTCGCTTTTCTTCTCTTTTATCTCCTTTTATTCTTTATTTTCGTCGGTACTCTAAGGGATTTTTTATTCACATTTCAAATTTCAAACTTTAAGAAATGTTAAATTTTTCTCATTCGCTTTTCCTAACTTAATTTGCGCTTTATTCTCGTATTCTAAAACCTTATTGTCTTTGGTCGGATTTTTAAGCCAATGCTTTAGTCTGTTATTGTTTCAAAATTGTATAAATGTTTTCGGTCAAATCCGTTCTCAGGTTTACCTAGGTTGAATATGCACTCTACCTTGTTAGGATTGAAAACACCAATACCTTCCCTCAAGCTCTGTCTTACGCATCTCAAAACATCTTCTTTTAATGTTTCATATTATATCATCTCATCAGCTTCTGCATCCATACACTGATCGATTTAGTCTCAACATTACAACAAAGTTAGGGAACAAAGAACTGTACTGTGTACTTACCGGTGATCGAGCTCGGACCTTCCAGATCTATAGTCCTGTGTCTTCACCACTACATTACGACGACGAACGTGCAAAACCTAACACAGTTCTTTTCATAAATCACTTTTGTATAATAAGTCAATTGATATCTATGTATAAAAACATACACTAATTGTAACCTGACCCTAATTTTTCTCTAAGCTTAATTTAGGCTTCAAAAAAGTTTCTTCAATCTATCTTAGTGCGTAAAACTGGGGAAAATGAGGATCACTAATTTAACCTAGGTTAAAACGGATTCAACCTGAGAACGGATTTTACCGGCAACATATATGCGGAATTTTATGATCTTGAACTTGGACTTGAACATTTAAAGGACTCGACAAATAAAAAATCTAGTCTATATGTATCAAATTATTGGCACATATCGTTTGAAGAAAAGAGCCAAGTTTCTCAAAACCTATACATAGTCAAAACATTTCAATTTCCGCTATTTAACAAACGTGTAACAGGTATAGATTATTTTCGGTCTTTCAGTTAACGGGACGTACAACAGCATTGAAGTATTTTAGGTAGATTATAAAGAACCTGCAAGGAAAAAGGTAAGCAAAAGTCAATGATTTTGTGTGCGCTTTTACAAGACATTTAGTAGACGAACTCGGGAAACAACTCAGAAATGTGTGCATAGGGTTGAAACATAGGCTGTTTCCTCAACAATGTCTTCTCATAGATAGCGTCCAATTGTGGATCAATATTCAGACTCATCAACTCAAGCCTTTGTGCTCGATGTCAATGTGCCACTTAGAGACCGCTTTTATTGGTTCTCTGTGTGTTACTTCATGTTCAGCTGCTTTATCAAACGATCATAATAAAATACATTTTAGTACGGAATGTTACTAATACGAAGTGCATTCGTTCATCACTTTAAAGCGAGATTGCGTGTATACGAATAATCACGATGTTTTCGTGCAATTTGGGACAAACAAAACTTGTAAGGTTTTTAAAAACCAACTAAACTGCACGAGCCCAGAGGTCTTAAATATATCAGTGTTTAATTTTTTCAAATGTTACGAAAAAAAAACTGTGGCTACTTATTGATAATACAGTCAACTGCCGCCTTGCGGACACCTCGCTATTACGGACACCCCGCTATTACAGACAGCAGCTAAATCCCCGGCGATAGTTACAGACGTTTGACTGAAATAAACTCCCGCTATTACGGACTCTCGCTATTACGGACTTACGGACACTTTATTCGGTCCCAACGTCACAATTTTATTGTTTTCTCTCTCGTTATAGCGGACACCGAGCAGCATCTTGGAATATTTGCACACATCATCAAGTCTATTTTTTCTGCTTTTTTTATTCATAGAGGGGAATTTAAGGTTGCTAATGAATTAAGTCTGCTTGGCGACAAAGTGGGGGAAGTTGCAATTCAAAGGACAAGTACACAGAGCCGATTGGAACGATCTTTTAAGGCAATATGATAGCTGATGCAATCAATAGCTGATGTTCAGGTTTTTCCTTGAAAATAATTTTTTTTTACAAATGTAGATTACTGTACTTCAGTACAGTAGGAAACCAAAACGATGCATGTGTGGACATTGCTGCAACATACGATGATTGTTTTTTACGTACATAGTACTGTACACAAAGGGTACTTAACTCCTGTTCTGTTAAGTTCTGTTCTGTTTGTAAATAAAGTTCTGACGCTCTTTACGGGCGACAACGGGTCTGAAAAGGGTACTGGAGTTAATGAGAATGAACACACACGTGACCCCCTTCTGTAAATATGGTTTAAAATTAAAATTTTCTCGCACCAAATTTTCTCCGCTATTCCGGACTCTCGCTATTACGGACACCAAATCTCGGTCCCGAGGGTGTCCGCTACAACGGGAGTTGACTGTATACAGAAAGAAAATTAAAAGAAAAGCTATGATAATTGTGCAGAGGACTCACATTTGATTGGCTATCTGTGATTATTGGCCAATCAGAATGCTTGGTTTGTTACCTTCGATTTTTTTGCCGAATTACCTCTTTCCTCTTTTTTTGTATTGCGCTAGCTAAAAACCTCATTTCTCTTAGCCAATCACAAACTATCCTAATGTTCTAATCGTCGTTTTCTTTCTTCACGTAGATGGCCAATGATTCTCATCACCAAAACAGAACAGTTACTCCAAATTTCGAGCGCTTTTCTTCATCCGAGTGCATTGCCTGGCTGACAGTACTTGACATCGAAGCTGTTGCTATAGTGACCATGAATGCCCTTACAATCATTATTTACCTGAAAGAGCGAATGCTTCGCAAGCGTAGCATGTACCTGGTGATTAGCCTGGCGGTTGCAGACATGTTTATTACATACGGCTTGATCGAAGAGAGTTTGTCATTGGGCAACTATTGTAACGTTTGGAAGATTAACATGTTGTGGAGCTTTGAGATGAGCATATTTTCTTCAAGTTTGACGTATTTCTTTCCACTAGCCTCTGTAGCAAACCTTGCTGCTATTTCTTTGGAGCGGGTGCACGCAACGTTTCGTCCATTCAAGCATCGCCTCATCAAAAAGAAGATATTTGGAGCAGCTGTTGCGGGTGTTTGGTTTACAGCTGCCCTGTCTACAGCTCTCGTTTTTTCACCTCTTTTCCTGGGCCGCTCGGATACCACTTTTTTATTTCAAGGGAAAGCATCATACTTCGCGTTGCTATTTTCTTGCCTTTTTATCATCGTTGTTTCTTACACGTCCATCGCTACTAAAGTTCACTGTGGAACGCGTCCTCAGCATCATGGTGCAATCAGAGGAGAAAGAAAACTGACCCAGACATTGTTCATTGTAACAATTGTATCGTTATTACTAGTTATGCCATTTACAATTTTCTTGTTTCTTTTTTTTGTTACTTTAGGTGAGAGATTTGGAACAATAATGTATCACACAAGGCTCTATTATTCCTTTTGCATCTTTTTTTGCGCAAACTCTCTTATAAATCCATTTTTATATTGCATTAAAAATGCCAGAGTTCAAAAGAGCTCTGTTTTTATTATTGCGTTGTAGATCTCGCTCGGAGCCAGTTTAGGTTTTTCCTCTATATGACTTGAAAGTCGGGAGTTTTCACTCAGTTTACTGATGAATATGTGCTTACCAAGGTTTCGTCCGACTTCTCTCTTTGTTTTTAAATAATTAATCGGAAACACTTTATTGGCAAGTTAATGTAAACGAAGATTTGTGGAAATGCATGCATGCTAAGATTGATCCATTCAAATATATTAAAGTTTGTAAGGAATTGTTTGCTGTATTTTAGTTTATGTTTTTTGGCTCGTTAGTCACGTTTGCGATAAAATACTAACTTTCTAAGCTTACACTGAATTTCGAGATAAATAAAGTTGATGTACGTATGTATTTGTGTCACGGTGTCACATGGTTTGGAGAGCTGCATGACGCGAACAAAAACATTCGCGCGAGAAATGGACCAGCATAGCTGAGAGCGGGTTCGACGTCATCAAACTTTAGACCCCTTGCAAGACTTAGAGAAACAAATAGCCATGAGGGCAAGTGGCTGGAAGCTAAGAGTTTGAGGTTGAATACTCAGTCAGATGGATTAAAGAAACTCTTTTGGAGCCTACCTTAAGCATAGAGAAAAAAATAGGGTCAGGTTAGGATTAGTTTTGGTTGTTATACATAGATATTAATTGCCCAATCATAGAAAAGTAAAAAATGAAAAGAACTGTGTTGAATTGCGCATGTTCGTCGTTGTAGTGTAGTGGTGAAAACAGGACTAAAGATCTGGAGGGTGCGAGTTCGATTACCGGTAAGTGCAAAGCTCAGTTCTTTGTTCCCTTAGTATGTTGTAATGTTGAGACTGAATTAATAAGTGTATGAATAGAGAAACCGATAAGATGGTACCAAAGATTAAGAAGATGTGTTGAGATGCGTAAGACAGAGCTTGAGGAGGGATGCTATATGTGCACAGTGGGGTTGAGTAATGCAAAACCAGGGAATCACCTTAAGCAAACCACGACTGCTATAGCAACAACAACGTCACAAAGAATGAATAGTATTGGTTAAAAAAAGAAAAATAACTACTTCTTTATCCGAAATGTAAGAGTTAATCTCAGTTGTTTGAGTACGAAAAACCACTGATTAACGATTCCTCGAAAGCCGTAATAATTAAGTTTATCAAGTAATATTTTATGGTCGACGGTATCAAAAGCTTTCTTAAGCCTTCAGCACCCCACAGGAAAAAAGCCTTCTGTACATATTGCTACGGATGGTTTCTCAGTACCATGTCAAGTATAGCATGTTCAGTTGAGTGTGCTTGACGAAAACGGTATTGGGATGACGATAAGAGCTGGTGTTTTCCATGAAAACCTTCATTCTGTTGTACATAATTTTCT
>NC_090878.1:37217666-37227666 GCF_036669935.1 Montipora foliosa
TCGAAGGTGTAATAGCCGTTGAGTTTTATTCCTCAGTTATCGAGTTCCATAAGTATAAAAAAAAAATGGATTGCTTTAAAATCAGAAAAGAACCAATTCACCGTTGCTGTTGAGAAACTATGAGTGTATGCCATGCAAAACAAGTTGCATCTCGGTAGCCTGAAAGTTAACTGACAAAATAATTTGCCTGTGTTTAAATTAACAAATATACCAATACATCACTAACGTTTCATGTTTAACCGGAGAATTAGGGAAGCAGATGTTCGAAGGTGTAATAGCTGTTAAGTTTTATTCCTCAGTTATCGAATTCTATAAGTATAAAACTCAAAAATAAATTGCTTTAAAATCAGAAAAGAACCAATTCACCGTTGCTGTTGAGAAAAGTGTATGCCAGGCAAAACAAGTTGCGTCTCGGCAGCCTGAAAGTTAAGAAATAATTTGCCTGTGTTTAAATTAACAAATACACCAATACATCACTAACGTTTTATGCTTAACCGGAGAATTAGGGAAGCAGATGTCCGAAGGTGTAATAGCTGTTGAGTTTTATTCCTCAGTTATCGAGTTCCATAAGTATAAAACTTAAAAATGGATTGCTTTAAAATCAGAAAAGAACCAATTCACCGTTGCTGTCGAGAAAAGTGTATGCCAGGCAAAACAAGTTGCGTCTCGGCAGCCTGAGAGTTAAGAAATAATTTGCCTGTGTTTAAATTAACAAATACACCAATACATCACTAACGTTTCATGTTTAACCGGAGAATTAGGGAAGCAGATGTTCGAAGGTGTAATAGCTGTTGAGTTTTATTCCTCAGTTATCGAGTTCCATAAGTATAAAACTTAAAAATGGATTGCTTTAAAATCAGAAAAGAACCAATTCACTGTTGCTGTTGAGAAAAGTGTATGCCGGGCAAAACAAGTTGCATCTCGGTAGCCTGAAAGTTAAGATATAATTTGCCTGTGTTTAAATTAATTTGAAATAAAGAGAATTAAGAAATAATTTTCCATTTTTTAATTGCATGATGCTGGCCGTTGTAAACCGTGTTTTAAAAAAATATTTCAGCTTGTTTTACTTTGCCTCTGGACTATATTGACACATCACTCAAAATTATTTAAAGTAAATTGAGTTATTTGTCGTCATTAAAACTTTAGTCGGCCCAACAAATGTGTCGAGATTAACACCTCTCTCTCCCTTTGTCTCTCACTCTGCTTTTTTAGTGTGAGTCTTGTTACAAATCCCACTGAGATTTTGGTAATTTTTTTTTACCTAAACAGCGGGGACCCACATTCCTGACCCAACTTAAGCTCCTCATGTAGTCAGTTCCTCGCTTCACAATTCACTTTAGCGTTCTTTTCGAAGCGACTTCAATTCTCACAGGACTTTTTCAGGAAAAATAGTTTTCTCTTTTTTGTGCGAGCTACTGTAGTTGTCTTGATAATGTACTGATGATATTTGAAATTTTAAAGGCTAAATTTCATACCCGTCTTTTTTAGTAAACACTAGAATGTACTTTCATTACCTCATTACATATTACTTGAAAGCGGGAAACAGTTAATTTAGAATGTACTTTCAGTACCTCATTACATAATACTTGAAGGCGGGAATTACAGTTAGTTCTTTTGTAAAATACCGACGATCAATAACGTGACCTCGTGGTGACGTTATTATTCTATGCTGGACAGGTGACCAAATTTGTGAATTAACCTTACTTTAAACTTCTTCCTCTCGGGTTACATGTTCTATGGCAAATTTCCATTCAGCGCAATTACGCAAGTTTAAGAAACAGCTAGTAAACTCGAATACGTTTTCTTGGAAGAAAATATATATCGGCTTTTATTCACAGAGGTCGAGGTCCGTAACTTAACTTACACTACTAATTTTTTCCACTTAAACGGTTCGCGTGAGGGCGACGCACAATGACGTCACTCAATTTAATTGAAAAATAAAAAGATGTCGTAGCTTGCACTTTGGAGTGTAAGACAAGGTTGGTGACAAATTGCCCAAGACGAAACCTGAAAGAGGTGTGTCCAAGGTTAGTAATTTAGCGTCTTAAAAGCAAGCATTGTACTTTATTTGCCCTGCTTTGAAATTCTTTTGGACAGTTGAAATTATGATAGGTTTTGCAGCAACCGGTTTCCTCTTATCATATTGGCTGGTTTTTGTTAAAAACGGGAACAAAAGTCTGCTATATTACTTCATTTACCTTCTTGTTTTTGAACAAACGGTAAACAAACTTTAAACTTACTTGAAATGACAATAAAACTAAGAAAAACAGGATGACTATATTCGTGCAAAGCTGTAACAGTTTGTCTATTTTCCCCATTCGTTGTCTTCTCGTTCGTTTTTCTTCTCTTTCATCTCCTTTTATTCTTTTTTTTCGTCGGTACTCTAAGGCATTTTTTATTGACATTTCAAATTTCAAACTTTAAGAAATGTTAAAATTTTTTTCATTCGCTTTTCGTAACTTAATTTGCGCTTTATTCTCGTATTCTAAAGCTTATTGTCTTTGGTCGGATTTTTAAGCCAATACTTTAGTGTGTTATTGTTTCAAATCGGTCAAATCTGTTCTCAGGTTGAATCCGTTTTAATTTTTACCTCATAGGTTAAATTCGTGATCCGTATTTTACCTATGTTGAATATGCACTCTACCTTGTTAGGATTGAAAACACCAATACCTTCCCTCAAGCTCTGTCTTACGCATCTCAAAACACCTTCTTAATGTTTCATATTATATCATCTTATGACCTTCTGCATTCATACACTGATCGATTTAGTCTCAACATTACAACAAAGTTAGGGAACAAAGAACTGTACTGTGCACTTACCGGTGATCGCGCTCGGACCTTCCAGATCTATAGTCCTGTGTCTTCACCACTATACACTACGACGACGAACATGCGCGACCCAACACAGTTCTTTTCATAAATCACTTTTGTATAATAAGTCAATTGATATCTATGTATAAAAACCAACGTTAATTCTAACCTGACCCTAATTTTTCTCTAGGCTTAATTTACGGTAGGCTTCAAAAAAGCTTCTTTAATCTATCTGAGTGCGTATTCAAACTGGGGAAAATGAGGATCACCAATTTAACCTACATTTGTAGGTTAAAACGGATTCAACCTGAGAACGGATATTACCGGCAACATATATGCGGAATTTTATGATCTTGAACTTGGACTTGAACATTTAAAAGACTCGACAAATAAAAAGTGTAGTGTATATGTATCAAATTATTGGCACATATCGTTTGAAGAAAAGAGCCAAGTTTCTCGAAACCTATACATAGTCAAAACATTTCGATTTCCGCTATTTGACAAACGTGTAACAGGTATAGATTATTTTCGGTCTTTCAGTTAACGGGACGTAGAACAGCATTGAAGTATTTTGGGTAAATTATAAAGAACCTACAGGGAAAAAGGTAAGCAAAAGTCAATGATTTTGTGTGCCTTTTTATTATGGTTGTTTCTTACTCATAAATCGCTACTAAATTTAACTGTGGAACGCATCCTTAGCATCATGGTGCAATCAGAAGAGAAAGAAAACTAACCAAGACATTGTTCATTGTAACAATTGTATCGTTAATACTAGTGATGCCATTTACAGATTTCTTTTTTCTTGTAAATGTTAATTTAGGTGAGAGATTTTGAACAATAATGCATCACTCAAGGCTCCATTATTCCTTTTGTATCTTTTTGTACGCAAACTCTCTTATAAATGCATTGTTATATTCGTTAAAAATGCCAGAGTTCAAAAGAGCTCTGTTTTTATTATTTTGTTGTAGATCTCGCTCGGAGCCAGTTTAGGTTCTTCCTCGATATGACTTGAAAGTCGGGAGTTTTCACTCAGTTAACTGATGAATATGTGTTTACCAAGTATATAAAAACTGAAGGTTTTGATACTTTCGTCCTACTTCCCTCTTTGTTTTTAATGGGAAACACTTTATTCAAGTTAATGTAAAGGAAGAGCCGTGGAAATGCATGCATGCTAAGATTGATCCATTCAAATATATTAAGGTTTGTAAGGAATTGTTTGCTCTTTTTTAGTTTATGTTTTCTGGCTGCTAGTCACGTTTGCGATAAAATACTAACTTTCTAAGCCTACACTGAAATTTCGAGATAAATAAAGTTGATGTACATATGTATTTGTGTCACATTGTCACATGGTTTGGAGAGCTGCGTGACGCGAACAAAAACATGCGCGCAAGAAATGGACCCGCAAAGCTGAGAGCGCATTCGACATCATCAAACTTTAGACTCCTGGCAAGACTTAGAGGAATAAATAGCCATGAGCTCAAGTGGCTGGAAGATAAGACTTTGAGGTTGAATACGCACTCAGATGGATTAAAGAAACTCTTTTGAGCCTAACTTAAGCCTACCGAAAAAATAGGGTCAGGTTAGGATTAGTTTTGGTTGTTATACATAGATAGTAATTGACCAATCATAGAAAGGTTAAAAATGAAAGGAACTGTGTTGGGTTGTGCATGTTCGTCGTTGTATTGTAGTGGTGAAGACAGTACTATAGAAAACTGGGGATGATAAATAAAACCATAGCAACTGCATACGTATTATTAAACTTTGCGCCTGAAAAAGATCGCTCGGATTGAATTGCCATTTAAAATCTAAGTTGTGTGCGCGAGCGCATTAGCTTTTTCAATAATTTCAACTTTTTTGAAAGTCACGAAACCGTAAATTTCCGTCGTTTAGACTTCTCACTGAGAAATTTAATCACCCATTTGCATCCAAATTTTCCTCCAAAACTTTGGAAAAACGAAAAAAACGTCATTTCCAAGACGACTTCCAGCCACTGCACACTTATGGCTGATGGTGTTCAATGGCTCAGCCAATCAGATTACAGCATTTGCATTAGTATACTAGTAAAATTCTACTAAAACTCGATAGAAACACGGTACATGTTTTCTATTTCTTAAATATTACTGACGACATAAGAAGCGACATGCACAATTATAAGGCAAATTATGTGTTTAAATTTATTGATGCACTTTTGTTTTGACATGAAGTTAGACAAACGTTTAAGACAAGTGTGCTTAACAATGGGTTAAAGACAAAAACATTCTCCATGCAGCTGGAGAGGAAGTCATCAACAAATATTAATTTAAACACAGCTTCTATCTTGTCTGTTAAGGTGAAACAGCACAATATTTCAGTCAGTTCCTCACTTCACAATTCACTTAAGCATTTTTTTCGAAGCGACTTCAATTCTCAGGTCTTTTGCAGGAAAAATAGTTTTCTTTTCTTTTCTGCGCGCTAGTTGTCTTGCTAATGTACAGATGACATTTTAAAGCCTAAATTTCAGACCCGTCTTTTTTAATGAACACTAGGAATATACTTTCATTACCTCGTTACATATTACTCGAAAGGGGGTTACAGTTATTTCTTTTGCAAAATGCCGACGATGAATAACATGACCTCGAGCAGGCGTTATTGTCCCATGCTGGACAGGTGACCAAATTTGTGAATTAACCTTACTTTAAACTTCTACCTCTCGGGTTCTATCTTCTATAGCAAATTTTTCATTCAGCACAATTACGCAAGTTTAAGAAAAAGTTAGTGAACACGAATACGTTTTCTTGGAAGAAAATATATATCGGCTTTTATTCATAGAGGTCGAGTTCCGTAACTTAACTTCCACTTGTAATTGTTTTCACTTAAATTGTTCGCGCGAGGGCGAAGCACAATGACGTTACTGAATTTACTGGAAAAAATAAAAAGGTGTCGTAACTTGCACTTTGGAGTGTAAAACAAGGTTGATAACATCTTTATTACATATATTAGAAATTGATTGGTGCGGGAAAGCATAACATAAAGTCAAAAAGGCTGTGTTGTACACTTAATTTGCTAATGATAGAGCTCTTACCAGGTATAAGAAGCTCTCGGCTGCCTTTGGGCCTTGATAGTTCTCTTCAGACTCATTCAGTCGTTAGCCTACGCATTGAACCGAAACTTGATTTAATGTTAAGTCTTGGTTTTACAAGTTGGAAAGCAAGGTATAGACAAATTGCTCAAGACGAAAACTGAAAGAGGTATGTCCAAGGTTAGTAATTTAGCGTCTTTCGCGCATTGTACCTTATTTGCCCTGCTTTGAAAGTCTTTTCTCCAGTTGAAATGATGTTTTTGCAGCAACCGGTTTCCTGTTGCCATATTAGCTGTTTTTTGTTAAAAACGGCAAGAAAAGTTTGGTATAATTTATGTTTAAGTTTAATATAGCTTCTTACCAATGTACAAAAGAAAATATCTATACAAAAGTACAATAGGTAAAGGAAAGCAATAGGGGGAAACTGAATTCCCATATAAAAACTGCTCTCCAAAAATAAAACTTAAAACAATTAAGAATAGTGTATCTAATATATAATTTCACAATGTGTACGAAACATAAAAGACCTACCTTTTTACAAAGATAATTAAGTAGTAAAGTTTTAAACGAGCTTAAGCTGGAAGGATACATAACTGAGTTAGGTAAAGACTTCAAGTCATTAACGTAACGATTAAAAAATGAAAATTTAAAATAGTTTGTCCTTGCTGCTTTAAGTCTAATTTTAAAGTCATGGTTACTTCTAGTTCTTGTTGGGCCAGTGAGATCCACATATGCGGTATATAGTCAATATCAGAATAGCCATGAATTATCTTGTAAAGCTGAAGCAGGCCGAGGTATTTCCTTCGAAGCTCCAATGATGACCAGTTTAGTTCAATGAGCCTTTCAGAGTAAGGTTTATCAGATCCACATATCAGTCGAGTAGCACGACGCTGGATGGATTCAATATTGTGTATGTGTTTAACCAAATAAGGGTTCCACACCGGGCAGGCATATTCCAAAATAGAACGAACTAAAGCATTAAAAGCTGTTTTAATTGCCACAGGATCTTTGCGCCCAAATGTTCTCCTTATTAGACCCAACACTCGATTTGCCTTACCAACAATGTCATTGATATGAGCGTCCCACCTTAAAGAAGATTCAATCCAAATACCCAGCTGCTTATGTTTATCTACAGCCGACAGATTATTCTCATTTATCACATACTGATGACCTAAAGGACATTTAGACTTGGTAACATGTAGGGCCTTACACTTTTTGGGATTCAGCGTGACAGGTCACCCTGAAACTCAACACAATCATCTACAAATGCGATGTTACGATAAAGTACACTGTCATCAGCAAAAAGCTCTGTACTACAGCTTACATTTAGGGGGAAGTCATTTATATAAAGCAGGAAAAGAAGTGGCCCTAATATACTCCCTTGACGGACACCAGATATATCACTTCATTTACCTTCTTGTTTTTTAACTAACGGTAAATAAAATTTAAACTAACTTGAAATGAGAATAAAACTAAAAAAAACAGGATGACTATATTCGTGCAAAGCTGTAACAGGTTGTGCAGTTTCCCCAATCGTTGTCATCTCCTTCGCTTTTCTTCTCTTAATCTCCTTTTGTTCTTTATTTTCGTACTCTAAGGCATTTTTTATTGACATTTCAAAATTTCAAACTTTAAATGTTAAAATTATCTCATTCCTTTTTCATACCTTAATGTGCGCTTTATTCTTGTATTCTAAAACTATACAGTCGTTGCTCGGATTTTTATGCAAATATTTCAATTTCCGCTATTTAACAAACGTGTAACAGGTATAGATTATCTTCGGTCTTGAAGTATTTTGGGGTAGATTATAAAGAACCTACAAGGGAAAGGATAAGCAAAAGTCAACGATTTTGTGTGCGCTTTTACAAGACATTTAGCACACTAACTCGGGAAACAACCCAGAAATGTGTGCATGGGGTTGAAACATAGGCTGTTTCCCCAACATTGTCTTCTCAAAGATAGCAGCCGCTTGTGGATCAATATTTAGACTCATCAACTCGGGCTTTTTTGCTCGATGTCAATGCGCCACTTAGAGGCCGCTTTTATTGGTTCTATTCTGTGTCACTTCATTTTCAGCTGCTTTATCAAACGATCATGATAAAATACATTTTAGCACGGAGAGTTACTAATACGAAGTGCATTCGTTCATTGCTTTAAAGCAGGATTGCGTGTATATGAATAATCACGATGTTTTCGTGCAAATTGGGACAAAAAAATATTGTAAGGTTTCTAAAAACCAACTAAACTGCACGAGCCAAGAGGTCTTAAATTTATCAGTGTTTAATTTTTTGAAATTGTACGAAAAAAAAATCGTGGCTACTTATTGATATTAAATTAAAAGAAAAGTTATGATAATTGTGCAGGGGACTCACATTTGATTGGTTATCTGTGATTATTGGCCAATCAGAATGCTTAGTTGGTTACCTTCGATTTTCTTACCGAATTACCTCTTTCCTCTTTTTTGTATTGCGTTACCTAACAACCGCATTTCTCTTAGCCAATCACAAACTTTGCTATTGTTCTAAGCGTCGTTTTCTTTCCTCACGTAGATGACCAATGATTCTCATCACCAAAACAGAACAGCTACTCCAAATTTCGAGCCCTTTTCTTCATCCGAGTGCATTGCCTGGCTGACAGTACTTAACATCGAAGCTGTTGCTATAGTGACCATGAATGCCCTTACAATTATTATTTACCTGAAAGAGCGAATCCTTCGCAAGCGTAGCATGTACCTGGTGATCAGCCTGGCGGTTGCAGACATGTTTGTAACATACAACTTGATCGTGATTAGTTTGGAATTGGGCAACGATTGTAACTTTTGGAAGATTAACTTGTTCAGGAGCTTTGAGATCACCATGTATTTTTGGAGTTCGACACATTTCTTTCCAGCAGCCTCTGTAGCAAACCTTGCTGCTATTTCTTTGGAGCGGATGCACGCAACTTTTCGTCCATTCAAGCATCGCCTCATCAAAAAGAAGATATTTGGAGCAGCTGTTGCGGGTGTTTGGTTTACAGCTGCCCTGTCTACAGCTATCACTTTTTCACCACTTTTCCTGGGCGGCTCAGCAGTCACTACTGTCTATCACGTGCAAGCATCATACTACTCGTTGGGGGTTTGTTGCCTTTTAATCATCGCTGTTTCTTACACGTCCATCGCTATTAAAGTTTACTGTGGAACGCATCCTCAGCATCATGGTGCAATCAGAAGACAAAGAAAACTGACCAAGACACTGTTCATTGTAACAATTTTATCGTTAATACTAGTGATGCCATTTACAATTTTCCGGTTTCGTTTTCATGTTACTTCAGGCGAAATGTTTGAAACCATTTCTGATAAAACATCGCGCCATTTAATGTATTCGTTAGTTTGCTTACTTTACGCAAACTCTCTTATAAATCCATTGTTATATGCATTAAAAATGGCAGAGTTCAAAAGAGCTCTGTTTTTATTATTGTGTTGTAGATATCGCTCGGAGCCAGTTCAGGGTTTTCCTCTTAATGACTTGTGAGATTTCACTCAGTTAACTGATGAATATGTGTTTACCAAGTATATAAAAACTGAGGGTTTTAATTTTTTGTGCGACTTCTCTCTTTGTTTTTAATTGGAAACAATTTATTCAAGTTAATATAAAGGAATATTTGTAAAAATGCATGAATGCTAAGATTGATCTATTTAAATATATTAAAGTTTGTAAGGAATTGTTTGCTCCTTTTAATTTTAGCTTATGTTTTTGGCTGGATAGTCACGTTTGCGATAAAGTACTAACTTTCTATACTACTTTCTACACTGAATTTCGACATAGATAAAGTTGATTTATGTATTTATTTGTGTCACAGTGTCACATAGATTGGAGAGCTGCATGACGCGAACAAACACAGGCGCGTGAGAAATGGACTCGCAAAAGAGCTGAGCGCGCGTTTGACGTCGTCAAACTTAAGACCCCTGGCAAAACTTAGACAAACAATAATACAATACATACTTAATTGACCGCTCCCCATAGGGGCTTTTCAAGGCCAATGAAACACAACGAAACGACAGAACAGAACAAAAACAACTGTTAAGAATCCCAACTGGCTGGAGGCAAACCAGTTGGCTATTTACAAGTGCAGCTGGGAAGTTTAACCAGGGAC
>NC_090878.1:37237666-37240166 GCF_036669935.1 Montipora foliosa
TACTTGTAACATATTTAAAAAGCTAAAAGCGCTTAAATGTAAAAGACGGGGTTAAAACCACTTGGTAGCTGTGTTTACAAAGTTGAGAAATATCAAGGTGTTTTTCGTATCACCCTGCTGTAGTTGGACAGTGCAGCAAATACGGAAAAAAGCTTGTGTAGACCTTTGGTTTTCAACCAAACCGCTAAAATTCGTAATTTTTTCCTTTGAATTCATCAAAGTTTGTCTCCGCCATGATTTATGAACCCACGTGGAAACGTAACATAGAATCGAGGCTAGCGATCAAATTCCCCATCCCCTCCTATGCGTGGTGATCAAATGCCCCGCCCCCGGGAAGACTAAGAAGACCAAATTCCCTTCCCCCGGGCAGGAAAAAGGCGTCAAATACCCGGAGTATGCCCAGGAAGGGGGGGGGGGGGGATGTTGAGGCTTCAATTTTATTGGTACATTAAGTCCGAACAAAGTGCAGCCAAACGAGCGACGTGAGTTATAGCGCGGATTTTTCGGTGTAACTCCTAATTTTGCTGTGATGTATTCCGTTGATTTTGTTTCGGTTTACGATACAGAGGAGTCCAACATTTGAAAGGTTCAGTGCAAATATCGTGTGCGGGGGCGGCAATCTTCTGAAGTGTTTCTTTAATTTACATTAATTTACATACAAAGCCTGATAGAATCCAAAGATAACGGTCGCAACCAAGGTGGCAGTGTAGAACGCCTGTACGTATACTGTCAGCACACTCCTGTACAGCAGTGAGACGCTGGTAAAGAATGTCAAATGCTTGAAATGTCAATGCTTGTAAAAGGTCACTTGGCATCACAAAGGGTGGCAGGTTATTAGGAACTCGCATTAGACAAATGTCTGGTGCGACAGATCTTTTCCAAACAGTTGTAAGTATACTGCAAAAAGGTTGCAGCATCGGAGATCTACCTTCTACCTAATGAAGTCTGTATGGAAACATTTATAAGGGATTTTCAATTTAAAATTCTTAATAATATACCTTGCACGAATATTCTACTTAAGAAATTGGGAAAAGTAGATTCAGATGTTTGCTCTTTTTGTTGCCATTCTAAAGAAGAATTGAAACATTTATTTTATCTTTGCCCCTTTTCACAAGTTTTCTGGATAGACTTTAAATTATTGTGGTTTTAAAACATAAAAGAAGACATTACTTTATCTTTGAAAGAAATAATTATTGGCTTCCGTGGAAAAGATCTTGATTTTTTAAATTATTGCATTTTGGTAGGAGAAACGAGATGAAACCTGCTATAAGTCTATTTAAGGTTATCTTATTTTTTTTTGTAATTTAAAACTTTTTATTGTTTTGTTACACCCAAACAATACATACAACGATCATGAATTACTAAAATACAAATCACACTATTAATTACACTATCAAAACAAAATAGACTACTAATTACAACTCAGTAGATAACACTACTTCATTAACACTCTTACAATAAATTGAACAACAATAGTAAAAAAACAACTAACACTAATAATTATCATCATCATCATTATTATCAAAGAATATTAATAAAAAGTCATAAGAGGGACACATGGAGAACACCCACACTACAAGCCTACATATGCATATGCCAAAAGCTTTTCCCATTTCTTGGTATGTTTAGTTAGTTTGCTCCGCCTACTTGCTATCTCTTTCTCCACTTGGTATACAGCTTTAATCTTGGCCTTATAAACTCGTAAAATCGGATGTACATTATTTAACTTACATCTATAAATATACTACTTGTTCCTATTTTGTTGCCTTTTTATCATGGTTGTTTCTTACACGTCCATCGCTATTAAAGTTTACTGTGGAACGCATCCTCAGCATCATGGGGCAATCAGAAGAGAAAGAAAACTGACCAAGACATTGTTCATTGTAACAATTGTACCGTTAATACTAATGATGCCATTTACAATTTTCTGGTTTCTTTTACAGGTTACTTCAGGCGAAATGGTTGAAACCATTTCTCCTGAAACATGGCCGCATTTAACACTATCCTTAGATTGCTTATTTTACGCAAACTCTGTTATAAATCCATTGTTATATGCATTAAAAATACCAGAGTTCAAAAGAGCTCTGTTTTTCTTATTGTGTTGCAGATCTCGCTCGGAGCCAGTTTAGGTTTTTCCTCCATATGACTTGAAAGTCGGGAGTTTTCACTCAGTTAACTGATGAATATGTGTTTACAAAGTGTAAAAAAACTGAGCGTTTTAAATACTTAGCTTTCGTCCGAGTTCTCTCTTTGTTTTTAATTGGAAACACTTTATTCAAGTTAATTTAAAGCGGGAAGATTTGTGGACTGAGGTATGCATGCTAAAGATTTATGCATTCAAATATATTGAAGTTTGTAAGGAATTGTTTGCTCTTTTTTAGTTTATATTTTTTGGCTGGCTAGTCACGTTTGCGATAAAATACTAACTTTCTAAGCCTACACTGAAATTTCGAGATAAATAAAGTTGATGTACATATGTATTTGTGTCACAGTGTCATCT
>NC_090878.1:37247666-37250166 GCF_036669935.1 Montipora foliosa
GTTAATTGCTGATGTGCTGATGTACCCCCCAAAAAAAGTCAGTGTAAAAATATTCTTGTTGACAAGTTTAAGGTTTTGGCCAAGTCCTACTTTGGAAGACAGCACACCCCTTAATTAATTTATGACAAGGCAATGACCCATCCAGTTTGTAACCCAGCCTTTTCCTGAGGGAAACCTAGCTACTGGCTGTTATCAAACCGCCTCCTCTTTGCGCTTGATTTCCTAACATTAAGGGGCTCTGCCATAACACCTGCATGCTGTCGCCTGTGACCCTGGTGATGTCGACCAACCACATTTCCTTTTATTATGGGTGCAAGCTGCCCTTGAATAGCAATTGCATTAGCATTGTAGCCAAACTCTTTGAGAGATGGGTTGTCCGCTCGCCTTCCCATTCCACGTTGATAGCCGAAGTATTCTTCAAGAACATTTTGACAAAATCTCTCCGTGAGAACATAATCAAACCCTTCTTGCAGCAGGAGACGCACAATCTCTATTGTTGAAAATGACGTTATTTTGAATCCTTCAAATGTCTGCCATGAAATAAACATCTTCGCTTTTGCAGTGGCTGTGAAGTTATTGCCTCTTTGTTGAATGTTGTTTTTCCATGTGCTTAGATAAGACAAGAAATCACTTTGCAGCCAGTCCAGTCTTTCATCATTGACATCTATGTAGGGTTTGACATCAGGTTTGTTTCGGGTTTTGTGTTCAGTAAGTGATCGCACATTCAAACAGTCAAAGAATTTGTTCATCATTTCACAGAGCTTGCTGGTTTCACTTGCTTCGTCTGCCATCACCTGACGGAGAGCTACTGCCACACTGTCACTAAGCACTTGAACAGCTAATTTTACTCTCATGACTGAGTATGAATTCAGCAAAATGTGGTCTGCAGACAGTTTTGGAAGCATGTGTAACCCATTGTCTAGGTCGTGTTTGTAAACACCTACAATATGCTGCCAAAGAAGATATTTTCCATTGTTCCACATATACCTGGAAAAACGACCACTGCCTGAATTAAACAAGCAATTTCTACAGGTTTTGATGAGATGAGGGACATCAGAAAAGAAAAAAAATTCATGATCAGGCCTAAAGATGTTGATTGTTTTATAAACAACTGAATCATCAACTGCATTTCTCTGAAGGCCTCTGTGCATTCTGTAAAACTTTCTGTTAAATGAGGCTCCATCAGAAACGGTGGCAACTACTTGAAGACTGCAACAGATTTCCAGTAAGCTGACAACTTTCCAGAAGAGAGGCATTATTTGATAGGAGGTGACACCTGTAGTTGCAAAGTAGGCTGCACAAAACTTAATCTCTGTTGCTAGTCCTCTGACGTAAAAAACAAGCACGTGTGTTGCCAGCTCGTCTATGTTATCTAAAGTAGCATAGTTGACAGTAGCATCCCCTAAGTCAACAAATCCAATTAATTCATTGGTGTGTTTATCAAACACCAAATTACTTTGAATTTTCATCTCGTCAAACAAGACAATGTACCTTTGTATTCCTGAGAATGCCTTTGTTTGAGATTTCAATTCCGTAATCACTTGTGGGGAGAAGCCAGCCAGTGGTCTGATTACATTTTTGTAATCTCTCAGGCGCCTTCTACTTGGTAGGTAAAGGATGTTCTGAAAAGCATCATAGGCACTTGGCAATTTAATTGCAAGCGACAAACAAAATCGTATCATTATAGGATGCCACCTCATCTGACGAGCGTTACAACATGCCATGGCTTTTTGCTGTTGTTGCCAAAAGATTTTTATCATGGGAAAGCTGTCAAGGCTCTGTCCGGAAAGAATGCTTAGAAGATCAGAGTGAAGTTCTGATGCAACAGGAACACTGCTGTTTTTTATTGAGGCTCTCATTTCTTCCACCTTTCCTCTAAATTCCTTGCATTCAAGACGTTTCTCTTTCAAGCTCATTACCAACCTCTCATGTGATGTATTATTCAGAGGGGCTTTTTCCTTTACAGGTGTTTGCATTTTCCTTGAGGAACGTGATAGCCTCCTTGATTCAGCAGCATCTGCTATCTGACACTGTGAACTCTGGTGTGTATCTGATATGACCAGGCAGTTTTTATGTCTCTTATATACCGTCACCTGCATTGCAGGTGATGATTCAAAGTCCAAAGGATCAATAATCTTTGGTATTGAGTGCCGCATGAGCCTATATGTTGCAACAGGATCCTGAATTTTGCTATCATCAAATTTGGAAAGACCAGCACAAAGCTGAAGCTCTTGAACTTGTGACAACAGTGGAAAAGCCCTGGTAAATCTGACTGAACGTTTGTGCGTTAAGTAAATTGGGTGGTTGTCAGGAAGAAACCAACCATATACTGAAACACTAAACCCCAGGCTTGAATCCACAGTTACTTGGTACTTCGGCAGATGGTGAATACCATCAAACATGCTGAACACTATAGAACTGTTATCTTCTTTTGTTGACCTAGTCCAACCACTCAACCTAAGACTATCAATATGCTTTATGAAGTCACCTACATTCTTAA
>NC_090878.1:37255166-37265166 GCF_036669935.1 Montipora foliosa
TACATCTATTAGAAATTAATTGGCGAGGCAAAGCATAACATAGGCTGTGTTGTACACTTAATTTGCTAATGATAAAGCTCTTACTAGGTATAAGAAGCTCTCGGATCGGCTGCCTTTGGGCGTTGATAATTCACTTCAGACTCATTCAGTCGTTTGTTAGCCTACGTGTTGAGCCCAAAACCTAAACTTGATTTAATGTTAAGTCTTGGTTTTACAAGTTGGCAAGCAAGGTATTGACAAATTGCCTAAGACGAAACCTGAAAGAGGTGTGTCCAAGGTTAGTAATTTAGCGTCTTTCGCGCATTGTAAAAACAGCATTTCTCTTAGCCAATCACAAACTATCCAAATGTTCTAATCGTCGTTTTCTTTCTTCACATAGATGGCCAATGATTCTCATTACCAAAACAGAACAGTTACTCGAAATGTCGAGCTCTTTTCTTCATCCGAGTGCATTGCCTGGCTGACAGTACTTAACATCGAAGCTGTTGCTATAGTGATCATGAATGCCCTTACAAAAATTTTTACCTGAAAGAGCGAATCCTTCGTAAGCGTAGCATGTACCTGGTGATCAGCCTGGCGGTTGCAGACATGTTTGTTGCATGCAACTTGATCTTTGAGAGTTTGCTATTGGGCAAACGTTGTAACTTGTGGACGATTAACCTGTTCAGGAGCTTTGAGTTCTTCATAGTTTATATTTGTTTGAGGTATTTCTTTCCACTAGCCTCTCTAACAAACCTTGCTGTTATTTCTTTGGAGCGGATGCACGCAACTTTTCGTCCATTTAAGCATCGCCTCATCAAAAAGAAGATATTTGGAGCAGCTGTTGCGGGTGTTTGGTTTACAACTGCCCTGTCAACAGCTATCGCTGTTTCCCCATTTTTCCTAGGACTCTCAGATATTACTCCTTTGTTTCAACGTGTGGTAGCAGCATCATACTTCTCGTTGTTATTGTGTTGCCTTTTTATTATGGTTGTTTCTTACTCGTCCATCGCTACTAAATTTTATTGTGGAATTGTGCAATCAGAAGAGAAAGAAAACTGACCAAGATACTGTTCATTGTAACAATTGTATCGTTAATTCTAGTGACACCATTTACAATTTGCGGTCTTTATGATATCGTTTCTCCAGGTGAAATATTTGAAACAATTTCTTATCACACAAGGCTCCATTTATTATATTCCTTACATTGCTTATTTTACGGAAACTCTCTTATAAATCCATTGTTATACGCATTAAAAATGCCAGAGTTCAAAAGAGCTCTGTTTTTATTATTGCGTTGTAGATCTCGCTCGGAGCCAGTTTAGGTTTTCCCCCTATATTCAGGGACGGCGGAGCGCAATTTGTATTGGGGGGGCTGGGTAACACGCAAGTGCCGGAGACGCTAACTTGTAGGGGGTTCTGGGGAAATTCTCCGCTAGAAAGATTTGAAATCTTGTAGCTCGGAAATGCTACTTTCAGCATTTGCGACAAGATATCAAAAACATAAACGTGGATCAACCGTAAAATGAGAGATGTTTTACTGCTTACTTTTTTTTTTGCTTGAAATTGGGGCGCCTAAAACCCCCCCAGTTCCCCCCCGGCTCCGCCGTCCCTGTATATGACTTGAAAGTCGGGAGTTTTCACTCAGTTAACTGATGAATATGTATTTACTAAATATGTAAAAACTGAGGGTTTTAAATTTTCGTGCGACTTCTCTCTTTGTTTTTAATTGGAAACACTTAATTCAAGTAAATGTAAAAGAAGATCTGTGGAAATGCATGCATGCTAAGATTGATCCATTCAGATATATTAAAGTTTGTAAGGAATTGTTTGCTCTTTTTGAGTTTACGTTTTTTGGCTCGATAGTCACGTTTGCGATAAAAAAAATATTTTCCAACCCGTTTTCTACCTGAACACTCCTGAACACAAAAAGCGTCAACTGTCAAGAACTTTTGATGACGTAGCATCGCCGTGTAGCCGCGTCGAGCAACAGAAAGAGCGCGAAAAAATAAGGCTCGCTTATGCTCATGTGTGAATGTCTGACGTGGTTTGAGCCTGCTATCCAATCAACAACCGATCCCTGGTCAGCTGTCAACCTTGTTTTGACAGGTGTCAAATGACCAGAACATTGATGTCCAATATCAAAGATGTATGCTGAAAACTGACAGAGCTGCAAAACGACTGCGCAAGTCGCGCAATGCCTTCGAGAAAGCTGGGGATGATAAATAAAACCATAGCAATCCGGTTTTTCACCCAGGGCAAGAGTCAACTTGCAAACGGTATCCTTAAACGCGGGGGGTGCCTATAAAAGGAAAGCTTCCTAAGGGAGATTTTGATAAGTGGTTCAACTTGGCGGACGCCATTTTGAATGGTCCCACGCGTGGTGAGAGCAATGGAAAATAGCTCAATATATGGCGCTTTACCATTGGTTAAAATAAATAATTCTTATATCGAAAAGCATATTCTATTGGTTATCGACCAAAGACCTATCCAACATAATGGGCTGCTGGTACGGTTGCTGGTTGCTGCTCGGTCGCTGGTAGAGACCTCACTGCGTTCGGTCTGTACAGGCGAACTCGGTCAAGATTCTCCCATACAGACCTCCCGCTCGGTTAATAAGAACTAAGTAGCAATAGTGTAGTCGCTCCAGAGTGCAGACATGTATATAATTTTATTTAAAAATACTGCAAGAAGACATAATGGCTTCATATTATTAGTCCACTGGTACTGCTAAGGAAAAGTGTGCAATATTCTATTTTGTTCATCTTAACTGCATGTCAAGTTAATGAAGGATAAAAATTAAGATTAAAGACCAATAAATTGTCCTCTTTTTCTCTAGATGAACTTTTGATAGACGATTATCATAACATTCAGGCCAAAAAGGTTCCAACAAAACTATAGTTCTTCCCGTGCAATTCACATAGCACCAGGCTTGGTGGACCAACAAATTCCAGCAGTATTACGTCCTCCAGACGTGTCCGTTCACAGGCCTGTGGAGGTCAAAGTTAAAGGAGAAATTGTATTTTGTTCCGGTGGTATAGATGAGCAAGTCGTCTGTAATAAAATGCAACAAGCACTGGTTAACATGAGAAAAACTTTCAGGACACAGCCTCCTGTCATGCTGTAGTTAGATTCAAAGAGACTGAAAGAACACACAAGTAGCATTTCCTTAATAATTATTCTGTGTGCTACAGTTTTGAAGGATTCATGCAGTTGATGCAACGAAGTAGAGTACATATTGTGCAATCATTATGAAGTTCAACTGTTATTGTGATGACATTTCATACTTGTAAATAGTTTCATTTTTTCATTGCATTGTATAATGTTTCACTGATCTCAAGCTTGTTTATTGAATTTATTGCAAAATGAATGACACAGCTGGTTTTTAATGACACTTACATAAAAGCTTATGTAAGATTATAATACAGTAAGCTTATATTAAAATATATATTTTTAAATACAAGGTGAGTTGAACGAGCGTTTATATGGGCTACTGCAAAAAAGGTTTTCGGTCAGTTAGCTGTAAAATGTAATTCTCAATTAGCCGATGCAACCACTAAACAGTCTAAAGAAATCAAAGTTCAACTAGCTGTTGTTCACGAAATCAAAAGAGCATCGTAAGCGCTGTCTACATGTAAATTAAAGGAATAAAATTCGTTACTCACCTTTCAATATTCAAGACTTTATGCAAAAAGGGCCACAGTCTAAAACATAACTGAACGAAGATACACGAGCTTCTTGGAAAGGGACAGCACATAAAACGATGTAAAATAGACCGCAAAACATACCCTTCGTGACAGATCTTTGATTCGGGAAGAACGCTTGGAGTCGGTATTAGGGAGCTTCAGCAGGCGCGCTTTTGAGACGCGGACGGCAACCGGAAAAGAAAATTTCGCGTACCAGGACAGTGGTGTCTCATATATTTTATACTAATCATCTCTAATGGAGGAAAGATACTTATCAATATAAATGTGGTAGTGGACAGACAAGTTAAAATGGAAAACAGCTCACTTCCGGTCGCCGTCCGCGTCTCAAAAACATACGTGCTCAAACTCCCCAATATTTTTTCGCCGATCACGCAGGATATACCCAAGTTTTAACTTATTCCTCGATATATCTTCGCGAAAAAACGTCGATATAAACCTTCCAGATGTCAAATTATAATTTGCGAAAGCAGAAGAAGGAACTATTCGCGGTTTGGTGCCAAAAGAAAAGAAAACGACAGCACAACTTCACATCATCACGTTGGAGCCGAAATTTGCTCTTGTTGACACCGCGGCAAAATGAGTGCGCATGCTCCGCTTCGAACACATTTGATTCATTTGATTCGAGCTTTTGAGCTCTTTGTTTTTGAGTTTATTCGGCGGTGAAGGAAAAGT
Organism: Montipora foliosa; assembly: GCF_036669935.1. Classification (NCBI taxonomy): domain Eukaryota; kingdom Metazoa; phylum Cnidaria; class Anthozoa; order Scleractinia; family Acroporidae; genus Montipora; species Montipora foliosa. Next base: position 37,259,525 of record NC_090878.1, read on the forward strand.
TCTATTGGGCCTTTTGATGATCAAGATCTCCCGCTCAACATGGACTCGACAGAAAAACTAAACAGTAGTTCCGAGTTGTTTCCAACGAGAAAGTCAAAAGAGGTAAGCTTATTTTAGGCATGAAATATTTATTTGTTTATGTCGTTTCCATGGAAGTTATCTTTGCCAAACCATGTTTGCTCGTGTTTCGGTCACACCGTTGAAGACCTAAAAGTTGTAAATTTTAAACTAATAACATTTTTCGTTTACTGTTTTTCGCCTAAGGGCAATTCCTCTAAAAACGCGGAGGGTTTTGACAAAACAGAAGTTTTAACCTCTGACATGTGCTACGAGAGCCATGGATTTTTCTGTGACCTGGTTCTCCACAGCAAGAGCAATGGTTTGTATGGTCATGATGGTGATGCTCTTTCTTTTCCGGCTCTGTGTTGCTTTGCACGACACACCAGGTTGTGGTATGATTAAATTTAATTGATCTCTAGATTTCTGTTGATTTCATTGTCCCAGTCATCTGACCTGAAGAAATCTTGTGGAAAGTGTTGATATCTGGCTGGCTGTCATTTTGACTGTCATTACTTTCAAGATGTGAGCAACTGTTTTTATCTGCATTGTTAGACAAAACCTCTTATTAAGGGAGTCAGTTAAGTTGTTTAGTTTTTTTATAAAGGGATCTTTACAAATAGAGCACAGATTTCCATGTTTTTTTCAAGTATCTTAAGTGACATCTGTGCATGAAAATGACCAAATGATAATTATATTATTGTTTTACTTTGATCAGTTTCCTGTTGTTTCTTAAACATGTCATTTATTCTTATTGCAGTGCTTGAGTCTAAAATTCTTCCTGGTGTGTGTGTGCTGATCTGGTCAAACCATGCATGGCAAGCAACATTCCAGATTGTTTTCAGAGATTGTGATGAGGATTTCAGCGTTGAATATTTTATTGGTTTTATGATGAAAAAAGCCAGGGTTGTTATTCATCTCTCATTTTTTCCTGCATGAGATCCTGCATGATGACAACAGTATTACAGCAAATTAAACATCACAGATGTGAGCATGTCAGTGATTAATACAAGATGGTTTCCAAACAGCTCTTCAAAATTGTCTAGAAAAGGGACGATAATTATTTACTTGCCACACCTTCTAAGTCAATGTTTGAACAAGCAAATATAATTTGGTTTTTTAATTGAAGTAAACTGTTTTACTTTCATTAATACAGCTGTATGTTATTTTAGTCTTTCTCTTGCTGAGCATGGGTTTGGATATTAAGTTCTGAGAATGCTCCTACTTGTAATAGTCTTAATAATGAATATACGGTACTTACAACAATAAAATTAGAGAGATATTTGAGTTACTGTATATTGTGTTTTGTGGTAACACATACCATAGTAGTTGTTGTGGTTGTTGTTGTTGAAAAGGAATCAGATAGAGTCATTGTGGGTCCAGATAGAGCCATTGTGGGTCTATCATTGGGTAGTGAAACTGAATCAGTTGTGCATAATAAAATGTTAAAGTATGAAGCAGAATGCCTCTAGTTTTGCTGGATGTATGATTACATTCCTCTCTCAGTATCTTTACACACAGTGCAAAATTTAGGCTGGATTTTTGCTGGTGCAATGCATGCAAAAGTGAAATCAGTATTTTCCAAACACATGCAGGTGAATGGTTTCTTATTTCATTATCATGATTCTCATGTCTCCCCACCCTCATCCCAGCAAGGCTCTACAAGGTGATTGACAAAGCTGGAGAAAAAAATTACAGTTACCAGCCAGCTGCAGGAAAAATACTGGAAAAATATTTTCAACGATGGACCACTACCAAACTCCAAGTAAAAGGGAAACATCAAGTAGCATTGGAGTCAAATTTATACTTAGTTTCAAAACTTTTTTGCGATCCTCTCTTAAAATTAAGACATATTTTCTTTCTTTTATTGCCTCGCTCTTGTAAAAGTAACTAGTGTTGTAAAATATGAGAATGGAGGGCAGGTAAGTGACTTATCCAAGTTGCCGAATGAGTGGGATGCGGGCATGAAAAGAACTTAAGCTTATTTCTCACTTTCAAATGATTCCAATGAAAGAAACAGACGATTTCCTCATTCAACAGGAGCAACATAAGCCATCTTCGCAGAAGGAATTATCATTGTGCCCTTGCAAAGATGTTTACCCGTCGTTTTCCTTCTCAGTGCACAGTTTTCCCCCCAGAGGTTTACCAAAGCAGAGACCATTGCGACTAATAACATTACGAACTTCGACCTTTTGATCTAGCGCTCGAATGCAAGGTAAAATTCTCCTGGTTTGAACTATAGTTTTTTTGGTTTGAAAAAGACACACGGAAGATTAGTCTTTCAGGAAGCTCTCTTCAAATTTAAACCTTATCAAAGTAGTGTTGTCCTTATCATCGCAAAATGAAAACAAACACAGAGAATTTAAATTGCCGCCATTTTGGCCGCGCTGTTGTTTCTATTGCAAATTTAATTGGTACCAGTCCCTCGCGCGTGGAAACGACTCGCGCGTGGCTCAAGCCTGCGCACTCATTTTGCCGCGGTGTCGCTCTTGTTGTCATGACACCTTGCATGCGCAGCAGTCGTTTTGCTGCTCTGTCCTGTCGTGTAAAGGGGGCGAAATACTTCGCGCGCAACATTGTTTTCGTTGCAATTTTGGGTCGATGTCTCCTGTTTTTCACCAACTTGTCGCGCAACAAAAACATTTGTTGCGGATTGAAAGAAAGTTTGTTTGCGAAAAGTAGAGCGCGGATCTACTCTGAGCAACAAATTTTGGCTTTGTTGCTCGTTTTTTCATCAAGCTCACAACTTGTCGCGCAACAAATGTGCTCGTGCACTAGCAAATCAACCAATCCGCGCCATGATTTTCTTCAACCCGCAACAAATGTTTTTCTTGCGGTTCAAGTTGATCACGCAAGGTGAAAAACGGGAAACATCGACAAAAAATTGTAACGAAACAATGTTGCGCGACAAGTTGAGGGTTTTTGTATCTCGTCTTTCCGCTGCCTTAAACTAGCTAGAGCTGGAGCATTGCCTCCTCAGCTGGAGTATTGCCTCCTTGATCAGCTCTAAACTTGAGCCCGTGAAGTGTTCACGAGATACTGGTCACAGTGGCATACATAGAGGGGTGGACGGTGGTAGGGTCGTACGGTGACCAAAACAACATTTTCTCGCATCTATGGGTTACTACCATATTTTCTTAACTATGATGCTCCGCGTGCGCGCGCCTTCGCACGCGCGGAGCTCTGCTACAACAACAATATGTAAACATTACTCTTCGTGCTTTCAAATATTTAAAAGGTAGAGGGATTTAGGAGAAAAGGAGAAGAAAGCAGTCTAGGTAAAAGAACAATATGTAAAGAGGAAAACTACGCACTAAACTTAACTTCAGTTAGAATTTAATTCTTTATCTTGTTAGTTAAGCCTCATTTACACCAGCAAGTTTTCCTTGACAAGCCCACTTGTCAAGGAAAACTTTCCCACTGTACACACTAGCAAGTTCTCCTTGAAACGTTTTTCCTTGACAAGTTTTCCTTGGTAATGTAAATGGAAAATATAGCAAGTTTTTCCTTGAAAAGTGCACTTGACAAGTAATTTACACTAGCAAATATCGTCCTTGACAAGTTTTTCCTTGAAAAGTGTCCTTGTTGAAAACTAGTATGCCAGTTTTTGAACAAGGACACTTGTCAAGGAAAAATTGTCATATTACTCCCTTTACACTGCCAAGGAAAAGTTGTGAAGGAAACCTTGCCGGTGTAAGTGAGGCTTTAAGGTATCTTTCTCGGCATAGGAGTTTTCAGTTTCTAGAATTCAATTAGTTTTGTTCTAATAGTTTTTTTTAAAAGAATTTCTGGATACGTTTTTGAGATTAGTTGGTATCCCATTCTAGATGGAATGGGATACCAACTCGAACAGGTTCGAGGGTCAAATTTTTCCAAAATTGTGATATTTGGCGTACATAAACTATGTGATCTAGGATTTCTTATGTAGAAGAAAAATCAGAAATCTCTTTTCACTCCGGAGTTATTGTAAGTTTCCCTTTTTGCGTGACTCATTACGTCACAGTTCAGAGGTGTTGAGCTGTCAACACCGCTGGACCACCAGGGAATTTGGTGCTGGAGAATGACTTTCAAACGCGCGTTATCACAACATTGCATTGCTTGCGTCGCTTGCTTGTGTGTAGTCGTGGTTTTGGATGGAGAGAGAAAAGGCTGATCGACGCTATCGCAAAAAGAAATCACAGTGATAACAATGGGGGTGACAGGCCTACACAAATCCTATCCACGTGTTTTAGCCAGCTTAGAGTTTGGCTCGAACGAGTATGCCTTTTAGGATCTGCTCTTTCTGTACGGAATGATCAGGTGATCTTGAAATATTTTGCTAAGTAGTGGTTGTTGCTGGATTAAATGCCATTTTTGCATGAGTATTTGTTTACGAATTTGCTATCGTACCTAAAATGTACAAGGACAGATTCAAGTTATTATAACTTTCACATGCAGTCCGCGGAAAAAGATGGCAAAGCGACGAAAAGCTTAGCCGACCATTATTTTAGACTTACCCTAAAAGCCATCTGTGGCTTTACATAACGCGCCAAATGGCTCTTCTGTTATATTTTGCAGTAATCAGAAGGAAAGATAAGCATGGCAAAAACAGGTAGAGATGTGTGCTAGGAACCCTGCTTTGTGCATTTTGGCGAACATGCTTTTCCTCGGGTTTTCCACTGCTTCACCGGCCCTTGTGTTTTCTCCTTGCCCTGCCCTTGTGGTTATGGAGTTTCGTTCTTGATTTGGCACGGCCAATTTCCGCTTTCCCATTGCAAAAAAACAGAAAAAAACGCGAGAAATTAAGAAAATGTGCTTTCGCGTTCGAATTGCCGGCAAAGAAAACGTTGATCTTGAAATAATATCCATCACTATTTTCCCGTCAGTTTTGGCACACACCAGGAAATTGAACCCTATTGGTGCCTTAGGTGATAATCAGGAAGGCCACTCTCAAGGGACGTGTTATCTTGACTAAACTTTCTAAGCCTTGTTTCTCGGCTTAATTTTCTCGAATTTTGCCATCTTTGAGCGGATACTTTGCGTACAGGATGCATCGCAGAAACCTGAAATTTCGCCCAACGCTATAGGAAACCCACCTCTGGAAAAGAGCGTCGGGCTTTAGCTTATTTGTTTTTTTTTTGTTTTAAAGATATAATTCCTAACCCCTAAGTCAATCCAAGAAATGTACGTCGCTGAACTTTGAATTATAATAACTTTTTTTTTGAAAGCTGATCTAACGATTCCCCGACACCCTTTTGAAGGCAAACATCTGCTAAGTATTATGCAGTCATTGTTTACTTCGGAAGGCCAAAATCCGACGCGAGTTTGCCGCATTTATAATAATCGCTTCATTTTGCATTTACTGATCCCAGTACATTTTAAAGTGATTAGTACCGTGGAGTCTTGTGAAGACAAAGTGTTCCTATTTGAGCAGATTATCAACACTGGACTTGACCTACTTGTACCCATCCGCCCAAGAAAGATCCACCCGACCGAGCCCCCTTGGATCTCATCTACACTGAAGGAAATGATACAAAGGCGTCAACGTGCATTATATAATGATACAATTGACGATTTTCGTTGCTTGAGAAACAAGGTTAATCGCG
>NC_090878.1:37282666-37287666 GCF_036669935.1 Montipora foliosa
CGTACGTACAGGTAATTTTATGGAGATCTTGTTTGAAGTTTGTCCTTTCTAGCCGATTCTGGTTCTAAGCCAAGCTGGCGTGTTTCAATGATATACATCAAAATGTAAATGATCTCGTTTTAAGAGATAAAGTGAAATAAAGTACATCAATAAAACTCCTTTTTTGACCTTGAATCGACAGACGATCTGTCACGTCACGAGCTATAGTACGTCTGTGAAATCTAATTTTAGCATGATTCCTATTCGCTGGCTTTTGATAGTCGACTCTGAAATAACTTCTTCCTTTTCCGTTCGCTTGCTGAGAATTTGCTTGTTTTCTTTTAAAACTCATGCGATCCAAGAAAAATTTATTGCCTTACTGGTGAGATCGACAATAAATTTCGCAGGAAAAACCGATATTCGCACTCATCCCCTCGTGATTCATGCGATATCGGTTTTTCGGGTGAAATTTACCGTGGAATTTACTAGTTGGGCAGCGAAGAAAATGACATAATTAAGTAATATCCAGAAAAACCAAAACGCGGACAATTTCAAAGCCTTTTATTTTCACTAATCCTACAGCCAGTAAGAATATTAAACAACCCGGGAACTCCGCCTTTAGGTTTTTCTAAATCTATATATTATGTAATAATCATTTATTCCTTTAAAAAAAGAAGTCTAAATAATTTTGTGTACAGTCTGGCTTGTCGCGATAAGCTTTTCACTATTTGCCAGCCAGCCTAGTAATAACTTGAACTGTTTGCTGTAAATAAATAAAACTTGAAAACTTGAAACTTGCTTTCGATGTTGTTGTTTGTGCTGGAGAACGACTGAGAAATGAACTAAAATCCGTGCCGCAAGCGCTGTATGAATATAAATCTTTTTTTAACCAATACTATTCATTCTTTGTGACGTTGTCGTTGCCGTAGCAGTCGTCGTTGCTTAAGGTGATTCCCTGGTTTTGCATTACGCAACCCTACTGTGCATATACCATCCCTCCTCAAACTCGGTCTTACGCATCTCAACACGTCTTCTTAATCTTTGGTATCATCTTATTGGTTTCTGTATTCATACACTTATTAATTCAGTCTCAACATTACAACATAGTAAGGGAACAAAGAACTGTACTATGCACTGACCGGTACTCGAATTCGCACCCTCCAGATCTATAGTCCTGCATATTAACCACTACACTACAACGACGAACATGCTTAATCCAACACAGTTCTTTTCATTTCTTTACATTCTGTGATTGGTCAATTAATATTTATGTCAAACAACCAAAACTAATCCTAACCTGACCCTAATTTTTCTCTAGACTTAAGTTAGACTCCAAAAGAGTTTTTTTAAATCCATCTGTGTTCGTATTCAACCTCAAAGTCTTATCTTCCAGCCACTTGAGCACATGGCTATTTGTTTTTCTAAGTCTTGCCAGGGGTCTAAAGTTTGATGATGTCGAACGCGCTCTCAGCTTTGCGGGTCCATTTCTTGCGCGCATGTTTTTGTTCGCGTCATGCAGCTCTCCAAACCAGATGACACTGTGACACAAATACATATGTACATCAACTTTATTTATCTCGAAATTTCAGTGTAGGCTTAGAAAGTTAGTATTTTATCGCAAACGTGACTAGCCAGCCAAAAAATATAAACTAAAAAAGAGCAAACAATTCCTTACAAACTTCAATATATTTGAATGCATAAATCTTTAGCATGCATACCTCAGTCCACAAATCTTCCCGCTTTAAATTAACTTGAATAAAGTGTTTCCAATTAAAAACAAAGAGAGAACTCGGACGAAAGCTAAGTATTTAAAACGCTCAGTTTTTTTACACTTTGTAAACACATATTCATCAGTTAACTGAGTGAAAACTCCCGACTTTCAAGTCATATGGAGGAAAAACCTAAACTGGCTCCGAGCGAGATCTGCAACACAATAAGAAAAACAGAGCTCTTTTGAACTCTGGTATTTTTAATGCATATAACAATGGATTTATAACAGAGTTTGCGTAAAATAAGCAATCTAAGGATAGTGTTAAATGCGGCCATGTTTCATGAGAAATGGTTTCAACCATTTCGCCTGAAGTAACCTGTAAAAGAAACCAAAAAATTGTAAATGGCATCATTAGTATTAACGGTACAATTGTTACAATGAACAATGTCTTGGTCAGTTTTCTTTCTCTTCTGATTGCCCCATGATGCTGAGGATGCGTTCCACAGTAAACTTTAATAGCGATGGACGTGTAAGAAACAACCATGATAAAAAGGCAACAAAATAGGAACAAGTAGTATATTTATAGATGTAAGTTAAATAATGTACATCCGATTTTACGAGTTTATAAGGCCAAGATTAAAGCTGTATACCAAGTGGAGAAAGAGATAGCAAGTAGGCGGAGCAAACTAACTAAACATACCAAGAAATGGGAAAAGCTTTTGCCATATGCATATGTAGGCTTGTAGTGTGGGTGTTCTCCATGTGTCCCTCTTATGACTTTTTATTAATATTCTTTGATAATAATGATGATGATGATAATTATTAGTGTTAGTTGTTTTTTTACTATTGTTGTTCAATTTATTGTAAGAGTGTTAATGAAGTAGTGTTATCTACTGAGTTGTAATTAGTAGTCTATTTTGTTTTGATGGTGTAATTAATAGTGTGATTTGTATTTTAGTAATTCATGATCGTTACGTTGTATGTATTGTTTGGGTGTAACAAAACAATAAAAAGTTTTAAATTACAAAAAAAAATAAGATAACCTTAAATAGACTTATAGCAGGTTTCATCTCGTTTCTCCTACCAAAATGCAATAATTTAAAAAATCAAGATCTTTTCCACGGAAGCCAATAATTATTTCTTTCAAAGATAAAGTAATGTCTTCTTTTATGTTTTCAAACCACAATAATTTAAAGTCTATCCAGAAAACTTGTGAAAAGGGGCAAAGATAAAATAAATATTTCAATTCTTCTTTAGAATGGCAACAAAAAGAGCAAACATCTGAATCTACTTTTCCCAATTTCTTAAGTAGAATATTCGTGCAAGGTATATTATTAAGAATTTTAAATTGAAAATCCCTTATAAATGTTTCCATACAGACTTCATTAGGTAGAAGGTAGATCTCCGATGCTGCAACCTTTTTGCAGTATACTTACAACTGTTTGGAAAAGATCTGTCGCACCAGACATTTGTCTAATGCGAGTTCCTAATAACCTGCCACCCTTTGTGATGCCAAGTGACCTTTTACAAGCATTGACATTTCAAGCATATGACATTCTTTACCAGCGTCTCACTGCTGTACAGGAGTGTGCTGACAGTATACGTACAGGCGTTCTACACTGCCACCTTGGTTGCGACCGTTATCTTTGGATTCTATCAGGCTTTGTATGTAAAGTAACTCCTCTGTATCGTAAACCGATACAAAATCAACGGAATACATCACAGCAAAATTAGGAGTTACACCGAAAAATCCGCGCTATAACTCACGTCGCTCGTTTGGCTGCACTTTGTTCGGACTTAATGTACCAATAAAATTGAAGCCTCAACATCCCCCCCCTGGGCATACTCCGGGTATTTGACGCCTTTTTCCTGCCCGGGGGAAGGGAATTTGGTCTTCTTAGTCTTCCCGGGGGCGGGGCATTTGATCACCACGCAAAGGAGGGGATGGGGAATTTGATCGCTTGCCTCGATTCTATGTTACGTTTCCACGTGGGTTCATAAATCATGGCGGAGACAAACTTTGATGAATTCAAAGGAAAAAATTACGAATTTTAGCGGTTTGGTTGAAAACCAAAGGTCTACACAAGCTTTGTTCCGTATTTGCTGCACTGTCCAACTACAGCAGGGTGATACGAAAAACACCTTGATATTTCTCAACTTTGTAAACACAGCTACCAAGTGGTTTTAACCCCGTCTTTTACATTTAAGCGCTTTTAGCTTTTTAAATATGTTACAAGTACACCTTATAGGCATTCAATATAACCAATAGAATAATGAAATAGTAACAAACTAAAAGAGCAGTAGTTTGCTTTTGGTGAACATAGTTGTCACTGTACACGGCAATCTCGCGGCGTGCTCCTTTGCTAATACGAGTGGACCTGTAAACTTGGCGGATCGAATGATTTATACATGCTTGAAGGGTTTTTTCCTGGCTCCATCCAAAAGAACGAATGATTTTACTGCCGCAATTCACCCTGGATCAGAAGCTATACAATCTCACTTATACTTCCAATTTTTTCTGGGTCATTGCCCTTTTTTAGCCTTCAATTTCGTACTAGTATTTTAAATTGCTTTGGGCATTCCTGAATCCATGTTTTGTCATACTGGTTCCCAGATCTACTCTTTCACACATCTCGTACCCAGGCCATGTGTACAGTTTGGGTCGTATTTGAATTCTCTTGTCGCAAGCAAGGCTGACGTTTGCAGAGTACTTCGCAAAATTTTGGAGCAAAGGGAAATTTTTGCCAGCTTTTTCTTCCATGTAAGTAACCAGGAATCCTTTTTTTCTTTATTTTATTTTTTTATTAAACTGTAATTTTGCTTCAGAACGTCCATGATACACATGATGAGTTGTGTTTTTGGTAAGAGTTACTTTCCAGTTTTAGTTAATCGACTTGGAAGCCTTGGTCGTGTTAGTCTGTCCATGGATTTTAGTCTTAGTTTTTGTCCAGAGTTGTGGCTTGTTGTTCTTCTCTTTTTCCTTTCTTGACTCGGCACGAGGGGGTCGGGTAGAGGTCCAGCGCTGGACTTGAAACCCCCTTGCTCGGTTGCGCTCTACCCCTGAAGATTAGCAGCCATTTACGAGCCTAATGGTGTCGCAGTCAGCTCGTCTTTATCCTTGGGATTTTTGGGTTTGCCTCGTGGAACTGGTGTTTCATATTCCATGGGATTCCTTTAGTTCTTTCCATATATTTTTTAAGAACGAAGATTTTAGTATAAAGATTTTTTCATCCTTATTATTCCCATTTTTAAGAACGATTAATTTTCATGTTCAAATATTTATTAATCCCTCCTACGTGATTTAGTTTTT
>NC_090878.1:37292666-37300166 GCF_036669935.1 Montipora foliosa
AATCGTTGCCCAATTCCAAACTAATCACGATCAAGTTGTATGTTACAAACATGTCTGCAACCGCCAGGCTGATCACCAGGTACATGCTACGCTTGCGAAGGATTCGCTCTTTCAGGTAAATAATAATTGTAAGGGCATTCATGGTCACTATAGCAACAGCTTCGATGTTAAGTACTGTCAGCCAGGCAATGCACTCGGATGAAGAAAAGGGCTCGAAATTTGGAGTAGCTGTTCTGTTTTGGTGATGAGAATCATTGGTCATCTACGTGAGGAAAGAAAACGACGCTTAGAACAATAGCAAAGTTTGTGATTGGCTAAGAGAAATGCGGTTGTTAGGTAACGCAATACAAAAAAGAGGAAAGAGGTAATTCGGTAAGAAAATCGAAGGTAACCAACTAAGCATTCTGATTGGCCAATAATCACAGATAACCAATCAAATGTGAGTCCCCTGCACAATTATCATAACTTTTCTTTTAATTTAATATCAATAAGTAGCCACGATTTTTTTTTCGTACAATTTCAAAAAATTAAACACTGATAAATTTAAGACCTCTTGGCTCGTGCAGTTTAGTTGGTTTTTAGAAACCTTACAATATTTTTTTGTCTCAATTTGCACGAAAACATCGTGATTATTCATATACACGCAATCCTGCTTTAAAGCAATGAACGAATGCACTTCGTATTAGTAACTCTCCGTGCTAAAATGTATTTTATCATGATCGTTTGATAAAGCAGCTGAAAATAAAGTGACACAGAAAAGAACCAATAAAAGCGGCCTCTAAGTGGCGCATTGACATCGAGCAAAAAAGCCCGAGTTGATGAGTCTAAATATTGATCCACAAGCGGCTGCTATCTTTGAGAAGACAATGTTGGGGAAACAGCCTATGTTTCAACCCCATGCACACATTTCTGGGTTGTTTCCCGAGTTAGTGTGCTAAATGTCTTGTAAAAGCGCACACAAAATCGTTGACTTTTGCTTACCCTTTTCCTTGTAGGTTCTTTATAATCTACCCCAAAATACTTCAAGACCGAAAATAATCTATACCTGTTACACGTTTGTTAAATAGCGGAAATTGAAATATTTGCATAAAAATCCGAGCAACGACTGTAAGGTTTTAGAATACAAGAATAAAGCGCACATTAAGGTATGAAAAAGGAATGAGATAATTTTAACATTTAAAGTTTGAAATTTTGAAATGTCAATAAAAAATGCCTTAGAGTACGAAAATAAAGAACAAAAGGAGATTAAGAGAAGAAAAGCGAAGGAGATGACAACGATTGGGGAAACTGCACAACCTGTTACAGCTTTGCACGAATATAGTCATCCTGTTTTTTTTAGTTTTATTCTCATTTCAAGTTAGTTTAAATTTTATTTACCGTTAGTTAAAAAACAAGAAGGTAAATGAAGTGATATATCTGGTGTCCGTCAAGGGAGTATATTAGGGCCACTTCTTTTCCTGCTTTATATAAATGACTTCCCCCTAAATGTAAGCTGTAGTACAGAGCTTTTTGCTGATGACAGTGTACTTTATCGTAACATCGCATTTGTAGATGATTGTGTTGAGTTTCAGGGTGACCTGTCACGCTGAATCCCAAAAAGTGTAAGGCCCTACATGTTACCAAGTCTAAATGTCCTTTAGGTCATCAGAGAGAATGAGAATGAGAATAATCTGTCGGCTGTAGATAAACATAAGCAGCTGGGTATTTGGATTGAATCTTCTTTAAGGTGGGACGCTCATATCAATGACATTGTTGGTAAGGCAAATCGAGTGTTGGGTCTAATAAGGAGAACATTTGGGCCCAAAGATCCTGTGGCAATTAAAACAGCTTTTAATGCTTTAGTTCGTTCTATTTTGGAATATGCCTGGCCGGTGTGGAACCCTTATTTGGTTAAACACATACACAATATTGAATCCATCCAGCGTCGTGCTACTCGACTGATATGTGGATCTGATAAACCTTACTCTGAAAGGCTCATTGAACTAAACTGGTCATCATTGGAGCTTCGAAGGAAATACCTCGGCCTGCTTCAGCTTTACAAGATAATTCATGGCTATTCTGATATTGACTATATACCGCATATGTGGATCTCACTGGCCCAACAAGAACTAGAAGTAACCATGACTTTAAAATTAGACTTAAAGCAGCAAGGACAAACTATTTTAAATTTTCATTTTTTAATCGTTACGTTAATGACTTGAAGTCTTTACCTAACTCAGTTATGTATCCTTCCAGCTTAAGCTCGTTTAAAACTTTACTACTTAATTATCTTTGTAAAAAGGTAGGTCTTTTATGTTTCGTACACATTGTGAAATTATATATTAGATACACTATTCTTAATTGTTTTAAGTTTTATTTTTGGAGAGCAGTTTTTATATGGGAATTCAGTCTCCCCCTATTGCTTTCCTTTACCTATTGTACTTTTGTATAGATATTTTCTTTTGTACATTGGTAAGAAGCTATATAAAACTTAAACATAAATTATACCAAACTTTTCTTGCCGTTTTTAACAAAAAACAGCTAATATGGCAACAGGAAACCGGTTGCTGCAAAAACATCATTTCAACTGGAGAAAAGACTTTCAAAGCAGGGCAAATAAGGTACAATGCGCGAAAGACGCTAAATTACTAACCTTGGACATACCTCTTTCAGTTTTCGTCTTGAGCAATTTGTCTATACCTTGCTTTCCAACTTGTAAAACCAAGACTTAACATTAAATCAAGTTTCGGTTCAATGCGTAGGCTAACGACTGAATGAGTCTGAAGAGAACTATCAAGGCCCAAAGGCAGCCGAGAGCTTCTTATACCTGGTAAGAGCTCTATCATTAGCAAATTAAGTGTACAACACAGCCTTTTTGACTTTATGTTATGCTTTCCCGCACCAATCAATTTCTAATATATGTAATAAAGATGTTATCAACCTTGTTTTACACTCCAAAGTGCAAGTTACGACACCTTTTTATTTTTTCCAGTAAATTCAGTAACGTCATTGTGCTTCGCCCTCGCGCGAACAATTTAAGTGAAAACAATTACAAGTGGAAGTTAAGTTACGGAACTCGACCTCTATGAATAAAAGCCGATATATATTTTCTTCCAAGAAAACGTATTCGTGTTCACTAACTTTTTCTTAAACTTGCGTAATTGTGCTGAATGAAAAATTTGCTATAGAAGATAGAACCCGAGAGGTAGAAGTTTAAAGTAAGGTTAATTCACAAATTTGGTCACCTGTCCAGCATGGGACAATAACGCCTGCTCGAGGTCATGTTATTCATCGTCGGCATTTTGCAAAAGAAATAACTGTAACCCCCTTTCGAGTAATATGTAACGAGGTAATGAAAGTATATTCCTAGTGTTCATTAAAAAAGACGGGTCTGAAATTTAGGCTTTAAAATGTCATCAGTACATTAGCAAGACAACTAGCGCGCAGAAAAGAAAAGAAAACTATTTTTCCTGCAAAAGACCTGAGTATTGAAGTCGCTTCGAAAAAAATGCTTAAGTGAATTGTGAAGTGAGGAACTGACTGAAATATTGTGCTGTTTCACCTTAACAGACAAGATAGAAGCTGTGTTTAAATTAATATTTGTTGATGACTTCCTCTCCAGCTGCATGGAGAATGTTTTTGTCTTTAACCCATTGTTAAGCACACTTGTCTTAAACGTTTGTCTAACTTCATGTCAAAACAAAAGTGCATCAATAAATTTAAACACATAATTTGCCTTATAATTGTGCATGTCGCTTCTTATGTCGTCAGTAATATTTAAGAAATAGAAAACATGTACCGTGTTTCTATCGAGTTTTAGTAGAATTTTACTAGTATACTAATGCAAATGCTGTAATCTGATTGGCTGAGCCATTGAACACCATCAGCCATAAGAGTGCAGTGGCTGGAGGTCGTCTTGGAAATAACGACGTTTTTTTCGTTTTTCCAAAGTTTTGGGGGAAAATTTGGATGCAAATGGGTGATTAAATTTCTCAGTGAGAAGTCTAAACGACGGAAATTTACGGTCTCGTGACTTTCAAAAAAGTTGAAATTATTGAAAAAGCTAATGCGCTCGCGCACACAACTTAGATTTTAAATGGCAATTCAATCTGAGCGATCTTTTTCAGATATGTCCAGGTTTGCACCAAATTAGATGCACGCGGATTTCAATAAGCGTCATGAAGTGTCCCCTTGCTCTTCTCGCCAAATTCAACATCACTTGTGTCTTAGAATACAGACAATTTATGTCATAAAGTGTCCCCCAATTGCAGCTCTTTAAGTAAAGATTAACTGCTGCATTTACCCAAAGCTAAAAATAACGCTAACCTTTGCCCTTACCTTATTGTTGAAAATAGGTACCAAATGCTTAGACTTAAGGGGACACTTTGTGTTGGATGTCAAAATTGGGCGTGCATCTAATTAGGTGCAAACCTGGACATACGTGTCTTTTTCAGGCGCAAAGTTTAATAATACGTATGTAGTTGCTATGGTTTTATTTATCATCCCCAGTTTTCTATAGTACTGTCTTCACCACTACAATACAACGACGAACATGCACAACCCAACACAGTTCCTTTCATTTTTAACCTTTCTATGATTGGTCAATTACTATCTATGTATAACAACCAAAACTAATCCTAACCTGACCCTATTTTTTCGGTAGGCTTAAGTTAGGCTCAAAAGAGTTTCTTTAATCCATCTGAGTGCGTATTCAACCTCAAAGTCTTATCTTCCAGCCACTTGAGCTCATGGCTATTTATTCCTCTAAGTCTTGCCAGGAGTCTAAAGTTTGATGATGTCGAATGCGCTCTCAGCTTTGCGGGTCCATTTCTTGCGCGCATGTTTTTGTTTGCGTCACGCAGCTCTCCAAACCATGTGACAATGTGACACAAATACATATGTACATCAACTTTATTTATCTCGAAATTTCAGTGTAGGCTTAAAAAGTTAGTATTTTATCGCAAACGTGACTAGCAGCCAGAAAACATAAACTAAAAAAGAGCAAACAATTCCTTACAAACTTTAATATATTTGAATGGATCAATCTTAGCATGCATGCATTTCCACGGCTCTTCCTTTACATTAACTTGAATAAAGTGTTTCCCATTAAAAACAAAGAGGGAAGTAGGACGAAAGTATCAAAACCTTCAGTTTTTATATACTTGGTAAACACATATTCATCAGTTAACTGAGTGAAAACTCCCGACTTTCAAGTCATATCGAGGAAGAACCTAACCTGGCTCCGAGCGAGATCTACAACACAATAATAAAAACAGAGCTCTTTTGAACTCTGGCATTTTTAACGCATATAACAATGCATTTATAAGAAAGTTTGCGTACAAAAAGATACAAAAGGAATAATGGAGCCTTGAGTGATGCATTATTGTTCAAAATCTCTCACCTAAATTAACATTTACAAGAAAAAAGAAATCTGTAAATGGCATCACTAGTATTAACGATACAATTGTTACAGTGAACAATGTCTTGGTTAGTTTTCTTTCTCTTCTGATTGCACCATGATGCTGAGGATGCGTTCCACAGTTAAATTTAGTAGCAATGGATGAGTAAGAAACAACCATAATAAAAAGGCACACAAAATCATTGACTTTTGCTTACCTTTTTCCCTGTAGGTTCTTTATAATTTACCCAAAATACTTTAATGCTGTTCTACGTCCCGTTAACTGAAAGACCGAAAATAATCTATACCTGTTACACGTTTGTCAAATAGCGGAAATCGAAATGTTTTGACTATGTATAGGTTTCGAGAAACTTGGCTCTTTTCTTCAAACGATCTGTGCCAATAATTTGATACATATACACCACACTTTTTATTTGTCGAGTCTTTTAAATGTTCAAGTCCAAGTTCAAGATCATAAAATTCCGCATATATGTTGCCGGTAATATCCGTTCTCAGGTTGAATCCGTTTTAACCTACAATTGTAGGTTAAATTGGTGCTCCTCATTTTCCCCAGTTTGAATACGCACTCAGATAGATTAAAGAAGCTTTTTTGAAGCCTAAATTAAGCCTGGAGAAAAATTAGGGTCAGGTTAGAATTAGTGTTGGTTTTTATACATAGATATCAATTGACTTATTATACAAAAGTGATTTATGAAAAGAACTGTGTTGGGTCGCGCGTGTTCGTCGTCGTAATGTAGTGGTGAAGATACAGGACTATAGATCTGGAAGGTCCGAGCTTGATCAACGGTAAGTGCACAGTACAGTTCTTTGTTCCCTAACTTTGTTGTAATGTTGAGACTAAATCGATCAGTGTATGAATGCAGAAGGTGATAAGATGATATAATATGAAACATTATGAAGGTGTTTTGAGATGCGTAAGACAGAGCTTGAGGGAAGGTATTGGTGTTTTCAATCCTAACAAGGTAGAGTGCATATTCAACCTAGGTAAAATACGGATCACGAATTTAACCTATAAGGTAAAAATTAAAACGGATTCAACCTGAGAACGGATTTGACCGACAACATATATACAATTATGAAACAATAACACACTAAAGTATTGGCTTAAAAATCCGACCAAAGACAATAAGGTTTTAGAATAAGAGAATAAAGCGCAAATTAAGTTACGAAAAGCGAATGAAAAAAATTTTAACATTTCTTAAAGTTTGAAATTTGAAATGTCAATAAAAATATGCCTTAGAGTACCGACGAAAATAAAGAATAAAAGGATATGAGAGAGAAGAAAAACGAAGGAGAAGACAACGAATGGGGAAAATAGACAAACTGTTACAGCTTTGCACGAATATAGTCATCCTGTTTTTCTTAGTTTTATTGTCATTTCAAGTAAGTTTAAAGTTTGTTTACCGTTTGTTCAAAAACAAGAAGGTAAATGAAGTAATATAGCAGACTTTTGTTCCCGTTTTTAACAAAAACCAGCCAATATGATAACAGGAAACCGGTTGCTGCAAAACCTATTATAATTTCAACTGTCGAGAAGAATTTCAAAGCAGGGCAAATAAAGTACAATGCCTGCTTTTAAGACGCTAAATTACTAACCTTGGACACACCTCTTTCAGGTTTCGTCTTGGGCAATTTGTCATCAACCTTGTCTTACACTCCAAAGTGCAAGCTACGACACCTTTTTATTTTTCAATTAAATTGAGTGACGTCATTGTGCTTCGCCCTCACGCGAACCATTTAAGTGGAAAAAATTAGTAGTGTAAGTTAAGTTACGGACCTCGACCTCTGTGAATAAAAGCCGATATATATTTTCTTCCAAGAAAACGTATTCGAGTTTACTAGCTGCTTCTTAAACTTGCGTAATTGCGCTGAATGGAAATTTGCTATAGAAGAGGTAACCCGAGAGGAAGAAGTTTGAAATAAGGTTAATTCACAAATTTGGTCACCTGTCCAGCATAGAATAATAACGTCACCACGAGGTCACGTTATTGATCGTCGGTATTTTACAAAAGAACTAACTGTAATTCCCGCCTTCAAGTATTATGTAATGAGGTACTGAAAGTACATTCTAAATTAACTGTTTCCCGCTTTCAAGTAATATG
>NC_090878.1:37317666-37327666 GCF_036669935.1 Montipora foliosa
GTCAAACTTGAAGAAAATATGCTCATCTCAAAGCTCCACAACATTTTAATCTTCCAAACGTTACAATAGTTGCCCAATGACAAACTCTCTTCGATCAAGCCGTATGTAACAAACATGTCTGCAACCGCCAGGCTGATCACCAGGTACATGCTATGCTTGCGAAGGATTCGCTCTTTCAGAAAAAGAATGATTGTAAGGGCATTCATGGTCACTATAGCAACAGCTTCGATGTTAAGTACTGTCAGCCAGGCAATGCACTCGGATGAAGAAAAGCGCTCGAAATTTGGAGTATCTGTTCTGTTTTGGTGATGAGAATCATTGGCCATCTACGTGAAGAAAGAAAACGACGATTAGAACATTAGGATAGTTTGTGATTGGCTAAGAGAAATGCGGTGTTTAGCTAACGCAATACAAAAAAAGAGGAAAGAGGTAATTCGGCAAAAAAATCGAAGGTAACAAACCAAGCATTCTGATTGGCCAATAATCACAGATAGCCAATCAAATGTAAGTCCTCTGCACAATTATCATAACTTTTCTTTTAATTTTCTTTCCGTATACAGTCAACTCCAGTTGTAGCGGACACCCTCGGGACCGAGATTTGGTGTCCGTAATAGCGAGAGTCCGGAATAGCGGGGTGCGAGAAAATTTTAATTTTAAACCATATTTACAGAAGGGGGTCACGTGTGTGTTCATTCTCATTAACTCCAGTACCCTTTTCAGACCCGTTGTCGCCCGTAAAGAGCGTCAGAACTTTATTTACAAACAGAACAGAACTTAACAGAACTTAACAGACGTACCCTTTGTGTACAGTACTAAGTACGTAAAAAACAATCATCGTATGTTGCAGCAATGTCCACACATGCATCGTTTTGGTTTCCTACTGTACTGAAGTACAGTAATCTACATTTCTAAAAAAAAAATATTTTCAAGGAAAAACCTGAACATCAGCTATTGATTGCATCAGCTATCATATTGCCTTAAAAGATCGTTCCAATCGGCTCTGTGTACTTCTCCTTTGAATTGCAACTTCCCCCACTTTGTCGCCAAGGAGACTTAATTCATTAGCAACCTTAAACTCCCCTCTATGAATGAAAAAAGCAGAAAAAATAGACTTGATGATGTGTGCAAATATTCCAAGATGCTGCTTGGTGTCCGCTATAACGAGAGAGAAAACAACAAAATTGTGACGTTGGGACCGAATAAAGTGTCCGTAAGTCCGTAATAGCGAGAGTCCGTAATAGCGGGAGTTTATTTCAGTCAAACGTCTATAACTTTCGCATGGGATTTAGCTGCTGTCTGTAATAGCGGGGTGTCCGTAATAGCGAGGTGTCCGCAAGGCGGGAGTTGACTGTATTATCAGTAAGTAGCCACAATTTTTTTTTCGTAACATTTGAAAAAAATAAACACTGATAAATTTAAGACGTCTAAGCTCGTGCAGTTTAGTTGGTTTTTAAAAACCTTACAAGTTTTGTTTGTCCCAAATTGCACGAAAACATCGTGATTATTCGTATACACGCAATCTCGCTTTAAAGTGATGAACGAATGCACTTCGTATTAGTAACATTCCGTGCTAAAATGTATTTTATTATGATCGTTTGATAAAGCAGCTGAAAATGAAGTAACACAGAGAGAACCAATAGAAGCGGTCTCTAAGTGGCACATTGACATCGAGCACAAAGGCTTGAGTTGATGAGTCTGAATATTGATCCTCAATTGGACGCTATCTATGAGAAGACATTGTTGAGGAAACAGCCTATGTTTCAACCCTATGCACACATTTCTGAGTTGTTTCCCGAGTTCGTCTACTAAATGTCTTGTAAAAGCGCACACAAAATCATTGACTTATGCTTACCTTTTTCCTTGCAGGTTCTTTATAATCTGCCTAAAATACTTGAATGCTGTTGTACGTCCCGTTAACTGAAAGACCGAAAATAATCTATACCTGTTACACGTTTGTCAAATAGCGGAAATCGAAATGTTTTGACTACGTATACGTTTCGAGAGACTTGGCTCTTTTCTTCAAACGATATGTGCCAATAATTTGATACATATGCACTACACTTTTTATTTGTCGAGTCCTTTAAATGTTCAAGTTCAAGTTCAAGATCATAAAATCCGCATATATGTTGCCGGTAAAATCCGTTCTCAGGTTGAATCCGTTTTAACCTAGGTTAAATTAGTGATCCTCATTTTCCCCAGTTTTACGCACTCAGATAGATTGAAAAAACTTTTTTGAAGCCTAAATGAAGCCTAGAGAAAAATTAGGGTCAGGTTAGAATTAGTGTTGGTTTTTATACATAGATATCAATTGACTTATTATACAAAAGTGATTTATGAAAAGAACTGTGTTGGGTTTTGCATGTTCGTCGTCGTAATGTAGTGGTGAAGACACAGGACTATAGATCTGGAAGGTCCGAGCTCGATCACCGGTAACTGACACAGTACAGTTCTTTGTTCCCTAACTTTGTTGTAATGTTGATACTAAATCTATCATTGTATGAATGCAGAAGCTGATAAGATGATATAATATGAAACATTAAGAAGATGTTTTGAGATGCGTAAGACAGAGCTTGAGGGAAGGTATTGGTGTTTTCAATCCTAACAAGGTAGAGTGCATATTCAACCTAGGTAAAATACGGATCACGAATTTAACCTATAAGGTAAAAATTAAAACGGGTTCAACCGATTTGACCGAAAACATATATACAATTTTGAAACAATAACAGGCTAAAGCATTGGCTTAAAAATCCGACCAAAGACAATAAGGTTTTAGAATACGAGAATAAAGCGCAAATTAAGTTAGGAAAGGCGAATGAAAAAATTTTAACATTTCTTAAAGTTTGAAATTTGAAATGTCAATAAAAAATGCCTTAGAGTACCGACGAAAATAAAGAATAAAAGGAGATAAAAGAGAAGAAAAGCGACGGAGATGACAACGATTGGGGAAAATAGACAAACTGTTACAGCTTTGCACGAATATGGCAGCCAGCTAATATGGCAACAGGAAACCGGTTGCTGCAAAAACTTCATTTCAACTGCAGAAAAGACTTTCAAAGCAAAGCAAATAATGTACAATGCGCGAAAGACGCTAAATTACTCACCTTGGACACACCTCTTTCAGTTTTCGTCTTAGGCAATTTGTCTATTCCTTGCTTACCAACTTGTAAAAGCAAGACAACATTAAATCAAGTTTAGGTTCAATTCGTAGGCTAACGACTGAAACGACTGAATGAGTCTGAAGAGAATCAAGGCCCAAAGGCAGCCGAGAGCTTCTTATACCTAGTAAGAGCTCTATCATTAGCAAATTAAGTGTACAACACAGCCTATTTGACTTTATGTTATGCTTTCCCGCGCCAATTAATTTCTAAGAGATGTAATAAAGATGTTATCAACCTTGTTTTACGCTTCAAAGTGCAAGTTACGACACCTTTTTATTTTTTCCAGTAAATTCAGTAACGTCATTGTGCTTCCCCCTCGCGCGAACAATTTAAGTGAAAAAAATTACAAGTGGAAGTTAAGTTACGGAACTTGACCTCTATGAATAAAGGCCGATATATATTTTCTTCCAAGAAAACGTATTCGTGTTTACTAACTTTTTCTTAAACTTGCGAAATTGTGCTGAATGAAAATTTGCTATAGAAGATAGAACCCGAGAGGAAGAAGTTTAAAGTAAGGTTAATTCACAAATTTGGTCACCTGTCCAGCATGAGACAATAACGCCTGCTCGAGGTCATGTTATTGATCGTCAGCATTTTGCAAAAGAAATAACTGAAGCCCGCTCTCAAGTAATATGTAACGAGGTAATGAAAGTATATTCGAGTGTTTATTAAAAAAGACTGGTCTGAAATTTAGGCTTTAAAATGTCATCAGTACATTACCAAGACAACTAGCTCGCACAAAGGAGAGAAAACTATTTTTCCTGCAAAAGACCTGAGAATTGAAGTCGCTTCTAAAAAAAAATGCTAAAGTGAATTGTGAAGTGAGGAACTGACTGAAATATTGTGCTGTTTCACCTTAACAGACAAGATAGAAGCTGTGTTTAAATTAATATTTGTTGATGACTTCCTCTCCAGCTGCATGGAGAATGTTTTTGTGTTTAACCCATTTTTAAGCACACTTCTCTTTAAAGTTTACCTAACTTCATGTCAAAACAAAAGTGCATCAATAAATTTAAACACATAATTTGCCTTATAATTGTGCTTGTCGCTTCTTATGTCGTCAGTAATATATAATAATAATAATTAAAATAATAATACAATTGTTTCGGTTTCCTGTACAGGTGCTTGATCGAGCAAAGTGTTTTTCCTAAAATTTATCCAAGGTGACATGGAGCCAAAAGAATGCGGTTGTTTTGATTAAATAACTGAGTTTAGATGCAAAAACAAAGAGTATATTTTTAGATATTTAGAATACTGCCTGAGAGGCTGTAAGTTTTACTATTTTTCTTTAATTTTTCAGTTCGACAAATGCGTGTTCAATTCTTGGAGACAGTTTAATTAATTCGTCTCGAATACCAATTTTTTGGCTCCGAGTTTCCTCAAATTGGCAAACGTTTACGTTAACTGTATGATGAGGTACTAGGGCTAATATTTATATTTTTCCTTCTTTTTATAACAGGGTCGAACAACACGAAAATTGCTACAACTCCGAAATACAAGATCCTTCTACGACCTTAATCAAGAACAGCCCCTGGCCATGGTGCACCCACACACACACAAATACACATGGAATGTATCACGCTCTCCTTGACAAGCACAAAATACTATTTTTTCAATGCCCATTGTTCTTTCCCTCTCACCCCCTCATTCCAAAAAGCTGCCAGTAACCTGCGCCCAAAAATACTGTCGTATAGTCGAAATAGCCAAGATATTCAACTCGGAAAAAGCCGGAAGTTGACATTCTTTTACTGAATTCTGAAGGATAGAGTATGCGCCAATGGCCTTCTTTTCTTCCCTTTGAGGTCTTCATGGTGGAATCTGCAACCGGCAGGTCTTCGCTTCTGATTTGCGCACCGCTTTGGTGTTTTTACGGCATTCCACCATTGTGCACGTGTTTCTTCATTGCGAAGAATGAGGAAAGCCTGACGTCATTTTTTTGCTTTCATGAGCTCTCCCTGTGGACTTAACGAGGAACAAATTCAGGCTGAATCTTTGGATTGTGAAAATGATACTCTGACTAATATTCCGTCTCTTCCGAGTTTTTTGTAGTTTGGCTTTTGTGAGATATGGTAGCTGACCGTAAGAGAGATATGTCCAGATATGCACGCAATCGCAAGAGTAACAAATATAACAAAACATTTGCTAAGTATGTACAAAAATAACAAATGAAGCAAACGACAGCAGCAAGAATAACAATTCTCCAAGGCAGAGAAGGGAAGGGGGCCCAACAAGTGTAACAAAAATAGCGAAAATAACAAATTTAGCAAAAATGAAACATCAAGCAATCGATACCAGCAAGAATAACAATTCTTCAAGGCAGAGAAGGGAAGGGGGGCCCACAAATATAGAAAAAATAACGAATAAAGCAAGCGATAGCAGCAAGAATTACAATTCTTCAAGGAAGCCAAAGGAAGGGGCCCCCACAAATGTAATGAATTTAACGAAAATAACAAATTTAGCGAAGATATCAAATAAAGCAAGCGCGAGACACAAAAATAGCAATTGTTTAAGACCGAGAAGAGAAGGGGGCCCCAAAAATATAGCAAAAATACCAAATTAAGTAAGGGAGAGACACAATTTCTTAACATTGGTTATTAGCTAGAGCAAACAACGGGATTGGTGGCTGACACAGTTGTCCTTTACGGAAGCTAATGAAACTCAGGACTCTTACCTGAACAGGGTTCCTTGCGATATCGGAATTGTTTTCACGAACAATTAGCTAGGGTCTGTGATCCGTAGCCCTTGCGGGTAAGTTTATTTGAGGTTAGCCTATTAAATAAGTTGTTCAATTTAGCATTGACAATTAATTCCAATGTCTTGAGATTTTCGTGAGAATAAAAGACATAAGTATCATGCGCAAAAAAGAAAAAATTTAAGATTTCTGGAGCAATGTTGAATATCGTGAACACATAACAAAGAGAGGAGCGGCCCTAAAACGGACCCTTGGGGTACACCACAACTAACTACTTCTTTATCCGAAATGTAAGAGTTAATCTCAGTTGTTTGAGTACCATTTGTCAAATAAGAGGAAAACCACTGATTGACGATTCCTCGAAAGCCGTAATAGTTAAGTTTATCAAGTAATATTTTATGGTTGACGGTATCAAAAGCTTTCTTAAGCCTTGAGCACCCCACAGGAAAAGAGCCTTCTGTACATATTGGTACGGATTGTTTCTCAGTACCATGTCAAGTCTAGCATGTTCAGTTGAGTGTGCTTGACGAAAACCGTATTGGGATGACGATAACAGCTGATGTTTTTATATGAAAACCTTCATTCTGTTGTACATAATTTTCTCAAAAATTCTATTAAAGTTTGCCAATAATGAAATTGGTCTATAATTGCAAGCATCAGTTTCGTCATCAGCTTTGTAGATTGGTATAATTTTGGACATTTTCAGTTTAGAAGGGTATGCACCTAGACTGACAGACTTGTTGAGAAACTTTGCAAGGACAGGAGATATTATATCAAAAGTTATGTAGGTTCAAGAGTACCAACCACGTGATTTATCATTCGGAATGGATAAAATTTCAAGTTTCACTTCATGCGAAGTAACAGTATCTGGTGATTTGGAATTACTGAGATAGTCCATAAGGGAATGCTCAGCTTGAGGCATTTTAGTTGCTAGATTATTACCAACACATGAGAAATACTTATTTATATACTTATTTTCTCGCCTAGAGTTAGGTCATAAAGTACTTACTCCAAAAATATAAAAAGAATTGGGGGTCACCGACTTTGTTTCGGAGAAAATGGCAGTGGAAAAATGCCTTAATTTCGATAAATCTGTCACTGAATAACGAAAGGTAGCCTCATCTGCTCATCCATCGAAAATCCTAAAAATAAACTGTTAGAGTGAAGGTTTCCGTGCATAGGTTTTTAGGGGTGGGATTTTAAGATAATTTCATGCCGCTAGGGATGTCGTAAACAGTAGAGTTCATCCTGGACAAGCGTTTTCGTAACCTCTATCCGTTGCAACCACTACCGGAATTCGATGGCACGAGGAAAGAAAATTAAAAAAAAAGATAACTTCTTACGGTGAGATTTTTTCATTTTATCATATTTTGTAGATAGTAAGTAGAGTAAGTGATTCATGATTAAAAAAATAGGGGTCACCGATGATCCAAGGGAGTAAAATCGATGTGATTTTACGAAGCTCTTCGTTTGTCACGTTTTTGCGTGACCTGTCGGGGAAAGACTGGAACCCAAGAGAGGATCGATCGTTGAAGGGATGAAAGGTTTTTACCCAAAAAATAAAGCTTTCTCGAGCACAGCAACGAAGTTTTAAGCAGTCGTCATCTTCATTTGCTTAGTGTTTTGTATAATATTTCTCCATTGCCGTCATGCTCGTCTTCTGGAGTGTGGTTTTTGTGAAATTTAATCGCTGGTTTTTTCCACGCAGGTCCGCACTATTCAAGCCGACGAGGACGAAAATACTGCTCTATTTTCACGAAAGTAAAGGATAAGAACTTCAAAAACATACATTCATTTTGAACTTAAGTTCGTACGGTAATAAAAACATTAAAAAAAGAAACAGCCCCAACGGTTCGTCCTCGAGTTTTCCAAACTTTCAGCCACTACTCGATCAGCAGCTACCTTTTAAAGAGCTTTTTCCATCCTCCCGCTTACTTCTCTTTAACGTTTCGTGATGATTCGGAAATCAATGTGCCATTCTTTTGCTGGCCTGGAATTTTTGTCGCCATGTTATTTTAACTAATGCTTGAACAATATTTATGAAAGTCAAGTAGACTAGTGCAGGACTGATAAAAACAACGCGAACTTCAGTCGTGCAGTAGTCTACTTGCCTTTCCATAAATTTTTTAATCAATTTTGACTGATCACGATCTTCTCTTATCCAAAGCTGTGCAAGACTTATCGTCCACGGTTTCTGCAAAGGTTTTCAAACCTCAACTTCACTAATGCTCGAAGTAATGCGTGACATATTACAGTCGCGTTACCTGCGCAGTTACGTTGCGCACAAACAATTAGCGCGAACGTCCTTAAGATAGCACTGGTTTTCGCTACCGACTGAGCCCGAGTCGCAGTTGTGATCAGAAACGCAGAGCAATACCATCTAGTAAAAATCAAGTCGGAGTTGGAAGCAGAATACCGATTCCGCTTCTGATTCCACCGCTTACGATCCAGTGAAAACTGCATTGTCGGAGTCGGAAGCAGAAGCTAAAGAATAAACCAATCACAATGCTACATTCCAGGCATTGTGATTAGTTGGTTCTCTTCTGCTTCCGACACCGACAATCTAGTTTTCACTGGATCATAAGCGACGGAGTCATAAGCGGAGTCGGAAGAAAATGGGAACGTTCTGATTCTTCCGTCGAGCTTATGACTCTGCTTACGACTCCGACTCTGACTCCGTCGCTAGTGAAAACCAGCCTTAAGTCATATTCTTTACGTGACGTTTTCCTTGAGGTTGTCGTTGCCCTTGCCTAATGAAACTCCCCAGTGTTGCGTCCAATACTGCTTGGAGGAGAAGTGGTTTGCACTGAGCGGAATGATTTACTATTGTTTCGTTTTTTGCTAATTTACTTGGATTCGAAAGTGGGCACCAATGGCCACGATTCTAAATGACCGAGCACTGACATGTTCAATATTCGCGATAAACAAAACCAAAGAATACATACTATAATGGCGATTTTATTGATCTCGACCAAGAGAAGATCTTTGGTTTTCATAGTGGGTTAAATTATATAGCGTAATTAATTGTCAGGCCAAACTATATAAGTTGTACAGTGAAACACGGGGCCCGGTTTGCGTTAAATGTTGCAAGTGATGCTGAAAAATCAATCAATTAATTGATTAGTAATGGTAATTGAACTGAGTGGAGTGCAATTTGGTCTGAAATCATACCTGTGATGAGCGCGCCGTGCGAGTTCGATTTGAAATCACAAGTATAATTTTAGACCAAAATTGCACGACACGAATTGCATTTGCCACTTTATTGGCACCCCGGAAATACGTTTTTAAGACGTCACAGTAACTGGTCAGTGTTCATCAACATAGGCTTTCGAGCTCTGAAGGTTCTGAAGTGTGTTCTTAGAGTTCCATACGATATAACAAAAAAAAACAACAACAATAATACTACTAACGTGAGCTGTAACTGCAACTTTAATGTTAACAAAACAATAAGCGAGAAGACTATCAAGAAAGTATGCTAGATGACCCTGGCTTATCAGCATGTTGTGTCTTTTACCCTGAATCGGTACAATCTCAATTCACTAAGCAAAGTGTCTTGTTTTTACAGGCGATTTCTGTCGCTGAAACGATGCATACTCGACTTACTTTTTGACGGTCGAAACAGTCACGAAATTTTTGCTCACTTTAAAACACCTTTAAAAGAATATTTTGTCAGCCACAAATTTTCTAAGGATTCCATTTGCCTTTTAATGTAAGTTATTTTGACCATTTTCTCCTCTTTTACCAAGTTTACGCGTTTTACCTCGGCAGGCGAATTAAGTGTAGCCTCCGCTCTCTTTCCGTGACGTTTTCCGTTCCTATCTCCACTTCTTTGCGATGATCTTCTAAATAGGGAGTTTAAAGGCCCTGTCAACATTTTCTTCAACAGCGACGTTGAAACGTTTGCCTCGCCCCCCACCCACCCCCCTTTCAACCGTGTTGCAACATGTTGAATCGAAGTTGAATCGAAGTTAAAACAGTTTGCCCATCCCAGCACTCGACATCGTTCAACAAAATCAAACGGATATTGACGCAAATGTTGAAGCCGTTTTCCCGGGCCTTAAGGTAATTCCATAGAAATATATTTCCGATGAAACTTCGCATAAGGAAATGACAAAAATATAATAAAAGAAGGGGAGGGGGGCACGAGGCT